>NW_012147952.1:2432133-2457462 GCF_000956105.1 Propithecus coquereli
ATATATTTTCATTTGCATTAGTGTTACCTTGTTCTTGAAGAGAAAAATAAATCTGGATTGCTTTTTTGTTATATAAATGTGGATAATATAGACAACGAAAGAGAGAGAGATCCCTCTTGCTTTTTGTACCGATGCTAAAATTCTTCCATTATTTACTAATTATAGACTTATAGACCCAAGAATTTAAAGTGGGCCTACGGCTCTAAACCATTGCTGCTCCTCCACACGTCATCCTCTGTGCTTAGGATAACTTAAAAGTAATTGCTAGGCTGCAGAATAAAGTTGTAGTTTTCAAAATGGCACAAAAGTTACATGTATGCTGAAATTTAAATGGCATGTTCTAATTATTCTGAGGTTCTCCCCATTTGAGGGTGCCTCTTGCTATTGTTGGTGCCCTACACATATTATAATCTGTCCACCACAAATTCGGCACCCAGAGATTGCCAGCCAAACAAACCGGAAACGAAAGGCGGGTGGATGAGGGTGTGTAGCCAATCCCCTTGGGAGAGTGTCGAATGGTGATGATGTTTAAACAGCCCCTAGAGAAACCATTGACAGTTTGGTATGGCTGGGACACGGGATGGAAAGGCCCTAATAAGATGACATTGAGCAGAGGCTTCTGAACTATCAGAACAAAGTTCCCTCATGTGGCAATCAGAGATGTTTAACTTTATCTGTGGTGAGAAATTGACTTCGACATTAAACATCCGCTAATGCAGAAGAAGAGACTGGAAGGGAATGTGCCAAAATATAATACGAGTGTTAGGTGATTTTTTTTTCATTTTTTTATGATTTAATTCAAAATTCAAATTTTAAAAGTTTCTACAACGAGCATGTATTATTATTATAGTGAGAGAAAAACAAAGTTAAAAACTATTTGAAAGGAAAAAAGTCGAGGACGAAAAACATATTACCCGGAGTATTGTTCTAGGTCCCTTACTAGTGCCTTGAGGACCTAGCTTATCTCTTGGTAACTTAGCAGCATCTATCATGGAACAGAAAAAAGGTCCTATCCAAGGACTTAGCTAAATGAAATTGTGCTATTGAAGCAGAGTCCAAATAGTTACTTTAAACTCTAGTTGAATTAAAGGAATTGTTTTTGGATCAGCACATGTCTAAAATGGAACCTCTAAATTTAGGATGATATTTAAGGTGTTGAGAAATGAGATCAGAGGGTGAGGGTGATGGGGGGGTGACTCATTGAAATACAACTAGCATCAGAAGGAAGGAGCCCTTGGAAAATAAATTATACTTCATGACAGGATATAATAAATTAGTTATCACCACCATTAATCGTGGCCATTTTAATGTGTGTTCCCCATAGCATAACGAAATAGAATCACTGCATGCTTCATTTAAATTCCTAAAATAAAAATGTACTGTGGACTTCTAGCCCTCACACTTTTATTGTAAGAAACATATCCCAATAGTGGTTGCCTTCAACTTTTAGAACTTTGGAAGATTTTTTTCTTCATTCTAATTTTTTTTCTATTTTTCAAATATGTCTGTATCAAAAAGCACATATTTTTTCTGATGGAAAAAACCTTAAATTCCTTAAGGAATTTTAAAAGAAATACAAATAATTTATAATCTCATGTGCTAGTACAGCTAATTTCATTTTTACATATTCTCTTCTAACTGGTTTTCTTTTCATGTATCATTATACATAGTAATAACATAAGTAGTTTCATATTTTATTTTGATTACACATTTTAAAATATTTTTATATTATTACATACTATTCATAATTATCTTTTTCATAGCTATGTAGTATACTTTCATGGTCAAGTGATATACTAAAACTTACAATTTCCTACTCTAAAACATTAAAATTTGTATAAATATTTTTCTACAGTAGGAAACAATACAATAAATATTACTGAATTAAGCTATCTTTCTTTTTGAAATTATTTTCCAAAGAAAACTTCACTGGTATAAAATTATATAATTTCTGATTACGAATTTTTTTAAGTTTTTTATTATCATAAAAATTTGTTCCAATTTACATCGTCACCAGCAATGTTTATTAAAGTGTACCAAATTCATCTCAATTTTGTATGTTATTATTATTTTACAAATAGGTAGAAGTCCATACTTTCAATGTACTTTTTTTAATTTCTGGTAAGCTTGAATAGTTTTCAGTCATTTTTTCCTAGTCATTTCTCCTGACTGACTTATTTATACATTTATATTTTGGATTGTGATTCATTCGAATAAGTGCCTTATACATTACAGATATTAAGCCTTTTTTCTATTTTGCAATTTTTTCCTAATCAAGAGCTTTTTTGGTATTATAATTTAGTTATCGTGGGTAGTAAAATTTTCTGTCTTCATGATGAAAGCTGTTCACTCTCTTGTTTATAATTTCTTCTATTGCCTGAAACATGAGGAGGACATTATCATTCCTCCACAGACAAAATAAATGTTTTCTGCTAGATTTTCGACAATATGATTTTATTTTGGTCTATTAAGATGTAAGTTTCTTGTGTGTAAAAACAATAGTGACTCATTTAAAAGAGAAAGAGTGCCAAAATCTGAAAACAGTGGGGTTTTAGATGGCTGCAGGTAGAAGATAATAACTGGAATTCAGTTATTATTCAGATGACTAGAATGCCATGATTGGACAAAACTTTGTTCCTATATCACCAATTTGTCCAGGGATCTTTTTAAAATTTTTTTTCTGTTTTTTATGATGTAATCATTTCCTGTTATATTATAAGTCACCTATGTTGTCTCAAATTGCCTCTCTGCGAAATACATCAGTGGAACCAAGGAAAACAGAATGGTGAACTATTCAAACACACTCCTCAGCTCTGGCTGAAAGAGACCAGGGAACATCATTTTTTCACCTACAATCAGTGGTCCTTGCCCTAGGCTGCACATTGGATTTCTCTGGGGAGCTTAAAAAAAATTTCTGATGCCTGGGTTCCAGCCTTTAGTTTCTAATGTTATTAGTCTTGAGGACATCCTGAGTATTGGGATTTTTTACCACTCACCAGATGATTTTAAAGTGCAGCCAAGGTTGAAACCCATTGTAATCATTTGATCAAGAAATGCAAAAAGGGCCTGGCACAGTGGCTCACACCTGTAATCCTAGCACTCTGGGAGGCCAAGATGGGAGGATCACATGAGATCAGGAGTTCGAGACCAACCTGAGCAAGAGCAAGACCCCATCACTACTAAAAATAGAAAAAATTAGCCAAGCAACTAAAAATAGAAACAAAAAAATTAGCCGGGCATGGTGGCAAATACCTGTAGTCCCAGCTACTCGGCAGGCTGAGGCAGGAGGATCGCTTGAGCCCAGGAGTTTGAGGTTGCTGTGAACTAGGCTGACACCACAGCACTCTCGCCCAGGCAACAGAGCAAGACTCTGTCTCAAAAAAAAAAAAAGAAAGAAAGAAAGAAATGCAAAAAGGATATCTAAAGGAAAGGAAATCAATATGTCTACACTCCGACATTTATGCAGCACTGTTCACAATAGCCAAAATATGGAATCAACCTAAGTATCCATCAATAAAGAAAATGTGATATATATATGGCAGTAATACTCTCCAGGGATTGGGGATAAAAGCACAACTAAAGGACACCGGGAGCATTGTAGAGGGGAAGGGCATGCCTCTAACCCTCGCTTGGGTGAGGCAAAGACATAAAATGTAATCATAATGTTTGTACCCTCATAATACCCTGAAATAAAAAAAAAGAAGAAAATGTGATATATATACACAATGAATAGTATTCAGCCATAAAAAAGATTTTAATCCTGTCATTTGCAGCAACATGGATGAAACTGGAAGTCACTATATTAAGTGAAATAAGCCAGGCCCAGAAAAACAAATATCACATGTTCTCATTCCCATATAGGAGCTAAAAAGTGGATCTCATGAAGACAGAGAGTAGATTGGTAGCTATCGTAGGGTAGGGGGGAGGGGAGAATGAAGAGAGGTTAATTAATGAGTACAAATATAATGTTCGATAGAAGAAATAAGACTTAGTGTTTGACAGGTCAATGGGTGACTGTAGTTTACAGTGATCTACTGTATATTTCAGAATACCTAAAAGAGAATAGTTTTAATGTTTCTAGCATAAAGAAAAGACAAATATTTAAGGTCATGGATATCCCAGGTACACCAATTTGATCTTTACAAATTCTATGAATGTATTAAATTATCACATGTACCACCAAAATAGGTACATCTATTATGTATCAATAAAAAAATTATTTTTAAAAATACAAAAAGGAATCTAATGTGTAACAGGACCTGACCAAGAGAAAGAACTAGAAATTACCTGTCCTTCTTTCATAAATACCTGCATTTTGATGGGAAAATTTCATAGTGGAAACAAAAATGATCTTTGGACATAGCAGAAGTTTCCAGAATGTTGTTTACCATCCTCTCTTTGTCACTTAAAGTCCAAGTAGTCCTTTCCAAACACTATGAAAGGTAGCAATTAGTGGTTTTTCAAAATTCAGCTTAGATTTTCCTAAATGTGGGGGAACAAAGTATTTGAAAGCAAATCCTAAACACTATTAATTAATAGAAAAAAGAAAAGGGCTGGGGCAGACAAAAGGTTGTATTTTATACCTCTTTTTCTCCCCAGTGCCAAGCATGGACCATGCTCTGGGTTATACCCAGGAGGATCGCCCACAGGGAGCAGGACTTTGCGGAGCACCTTATTCCATTGGCATTTTGCCCCTTGTGGCTGGGTTTTGTGCAGATGGTGCTCACACGAGCCTACATTCCCCTAACCTACATCTCCCAAGCTGCCAAGGCAGAGAGCAGACCTGAAGTTGGAGACAAAAGGTCCAGCCTCAGCAGGAAATTTAGCCCCACCCAGGTGGGGTCATAAGCCCCTAGGAATCCTAAGAAAGACATTTAATTTGTTATTATTAATGCTACTGGAAAGAAAATTCACATCTCAAGATACAGCAGGTCCTTGAGTAATGTTGTTTCGTTCAATGTAATTTCTTTATAGTATTGATGAGAAAAAAAATCAATTTTGGGGGGGCCTCCATCTGTGTGGAGGTTTTCTCTGGGTACTCCGGTTTCCGCCCACATCCAACAGCTGTGTGTGTGAGGTTCATCGGGGTATCTAAATGGCCCCAGTGTGAGTGAGCATGGATGTGTGTGGGTGCACCCTGTGATGGGACAGTCGGTCTGGTGTCCGGTTTAGGGTGGGTTCCCGCTTTGCACCCTGAGCTGCTGGGTTGGGCCCCGGCCACCCTCAACCCTGAACTGGAATAAGTGGGTTGGAAAATGGATGAATGAATGAATACAAATTACTATAAAATAAAAATTGTCAAGTATCATGCAAATCCAAGGCAATAAACCATGTAGTCCTAAAGTGCTCAGCAAGCCAACCATTATTTATTCTTGTTTGTTTCTAAACTGTGTGGTGGTAGGAGGTGCTCCTTAGAACTTTTGCTTTGCAAACATTTATTCCTTGATTTAACCCACCACCGTTATGACCACTGTCACTCACAGATTCACCAAAAATTAGGAAATAATTATCTGACTTGTTTTTATTATTGTTTTCTTAAATGTACGTATGGCTCACATTTATTTCATTGTTTAATTATAAGTGTTTTAAGTCTTTATTTAGAAGTTTGGTGATTTTGTGACCAGAAACACGCTGTAGGAACTTAATGCTTGTTTATATCAATTAGCCTATGGTAAAATTGGTTTCGTTTTACATCGTTTCACTTCAACTCAGTTTCCATGAACGTATCGATGACATTAGTGAGGGTACACTCTACTTATGAAGGAAGAAGATGGCATCTTCCCCATTTTTGTGGCTTTGAAGTAGAAGAAAAAAAAATTCCCTAAGTCAGACCCTGCTAACATATGCCAGTAAAGATATATTTCCTACTCATTTGCGCTAACCAAACCTACCACAAAAAAAAAGCAGGACTGAGTGTTTAATTTATGCCTTGAATAATCAAGTTATAAAGTGCTATAATAAAACCGCATGCTCAGATGCATTTGGATGTGATGTCATTGGTGACTGACTGGTATCCTCTGTCCAGCCCTGTTCCTAAACAGAATGGATAGAGCGAGTCTCTTATTGGGGTACAGGATGTGGGGATGAGGAGTGCAGCATGAGGCTGGGAGGTAACTGTCTTGTAATCATTTCCATATACAGTCAGTTGTGAACGTTATAGTTGCAGTATCTTTATTTTTGTCCTTATTGTGACAATACACACCTGCTGAAAAAAATAGTTTTCCATTAACCTCACAATTAAAGGACCCTGTATTGTGTGCTGTTTAATTGTTTGGACCTGCATCATCATGTTATGGTTGGCTATCCTGTATGTTCAAGCAGAGAAGTTACTAATACAGGTTTGCTGGATCTGTCTTGTAACCTCTCCAGTGTTCCCCAGTTTTCTGAGGTACGAGGTGGGACCATGTTAGACGTACTTCTCATTAGGGAAGTACGTCTTCCCTAATGAGAGAAAGCTGTCACATGCCTCTGTTTTGGAGGACAGCATAAAATACTCTAGTGAATTCTTTGCTAGGAATCCTGATAAAGTGTGCTATTTGATATTTCCTTTGGGGACTAACATCTGGGCATCTCACAGGGCTCCATATGGCGGCTGGTGGTCTCAGCTCTGTCAGCCACCCAGTCTGTGCGTGAGTCCCCCACTGCACCTGACCTCCCCCCACAGCTCCCACACACGCTCCTCAGAGTTCCAGGGTCTTTGTATTTCCAGGGCCCCCTTTGAGTGTGGACTGGCTCCGCACATGGCCCCGGTGACCACAGTGCTCAAAATCAGATCCTCTCTCAATGTTGTGGGGTCCACTCTATGCCAGGTGCTCACAGCTATGTGAAGGAAAATGTGCTTCAGGAGAAGGGAACCCAGATGTCAACAAGAGAGACAAGAAGGGCATTTATCAAAGAGGTCAGAGGTGAGATTCAGGGTCAAGGAGCTCCAGAATCCAACCGCCTGGGTTTAAATTCTGGTTCTGTGACTTATTCTCCGTGTGTCCTTCTGTGCCTCACTTTCTGTAAAACAGAGGGTAATATTAATAATAATACATACCTCATGGGTTTTTATACCAATTAATTAAAATTCTTGACACATAATTAGATTTCTCTTAAAAAGCTCTTATTACGGTTATTAACGTCATCATTATTATCCTGGAGTGAAGAATTGGAAACCAGGAAGAAAAGTTTTCCCAACTGTATTAAGTCCTGGGGCTGCTGTAACAAATTACCACAAATTGGGTGACTTGAAACAACGGATATTTATTGTCCCACAGCTCAGGAGTCCAGAAGTCTGAAATCACAGTGTCACTGTGATTGCTTTCTTCTGGAGGCACTGAGGGAGAAACCATCCCATGCCTCTTTCTTGGCCTCTGGTGGTTTCCAGCAATCCTTGGTGTTCGTAGGCTTGTACATGCATCACTCCAGTCGCTGCTTCCGTCTTTTCTGCGTCCTTGTGTCGTCACCTTTTCAGTCTTGTATAAAGACACTTTCCCTGCATTTAGAGTCCACCCTAATCCAGTATGATCTCATCTCCAACCTTATCTTGATTATATCTGCAAGACCTTTATTCCAGATAAGTTCATATTCTGATGTTCCAGCTGGACATAAATTTTGGAGTGACAATATTCATCCCACTCCAGCAACTAAGAGCAGGCTGGGATCAAATCAGAAGAAACCATGAAGAATTCCTGGAAGAATGTCATCTAACCTTGGGCGTGATGTTTGTGGGCTAAAATGGCTGTGTTGTGTGGGTGGTCAACCAAGCAAAATGGGTCCGCTACCCTGGAGACCATCACTGAGTCTGAACTAACTGTCAAATGCAGAGTTAATCAATGTTCTCACGTTTGAAAGGCGGCAAACTTCTCTGGAGAAAAGCTGAATGTATCCACAGGGACGAGCTGTGCATGTCAGGCAACTCACTGTAGTAAGTTCTTTGTCCTGTCTCCTCTGACATGTTATATGTCACTATTTAACCCTGAACTCATTCCGACACTGAGTAATGCAATGTAAATGGCATGGGCTTGGGAGCCTCAAGGAATTGGATTTTAATATCATGGTCCACAACTTACTAGCTCCACTTACCACCTTCATGGCCTCAGACAAGATATTTACCTTAATTTCTGTGTCTCAAAACTGTACATAATACCACCACCAACTTGTAGAATTGCTCTAAGAATGAAAAACAATATATGCAGAAGCTTCACCTAAGTGCCTGGCATAAATTCCAATGAGTGGCTGCTATTTGTCTTAGGCTGTTTGCACTGCTGGAACAAATTACCTGAGACTGGATAATTTATTAATATAAAGAACTGAAATTTATTTCTCATGGTTCTGGAGGATGGAAGTCCCAGATGAAAGCACCATAGGTTCAGTGTCTGTTGAGGGCCCAGTGTCTGTTTCCAGGACGGTGCCTTGATACTGCATATTCCAGAAGAGACAAACACTATGTCCTCACGTGATGGAAGGGACAGAAGGGCAAGAGGACCTAGCTAGTTCTCTCCAGCCCTTTCATAAGGTTGTAAATCCCATTCATGAGGGTGGAGCCTTCATGACTTAATCACCTCTTAAAGGCCCCACACTCTTAATATAATACTATCACATTGGCGATAAAGTTTCAACGTAAGAATTTTGAGGGATAAATTCAGACAATAGCAGCATTATTATTAATATTATCATTATGGTTAGGTGGTAGTTTCATCTCTCCCCTTTACTAGCCTTGAGGGCAAGAAGGCCAATGGACCCTGAAGTAGGGCTGTGCAGACCCATCTTCATGGATCTCCTCATCTCTTCCCCCACCACCTCCACCCTAGCAAAAAGTAAACTGGGTAAAGACACAGTAAATATTAGCTGCACATCAACTGCATTCCAAATATAAGCACTGCCTCAGTGAATGAACCTCCAATAGTCTTTCAAGATTTTGAACCAAACCATGATAGCCCATAGCAAAGTCTCTTCCTTTCGAGACTTAGCAAGTGGACACCACACAGAGCCAAGGCAACACGAAGAAGTATCAGCCCTCTAGTTTATGTCGACACTTAGGAGACTTGGGCCATATAAAAATGGCATTTGGGGGCAACATAACTCACATTTCATGAGAGCATTTTTATTACTTTATTTTTTATGACTAAGGTAATACATGTTCATTGTAGAAATTTTAGAAAATATAGGCAAGAAAAAACAGTGAAATCATTCTTAATTTCGGATATATATAGACTTTTTTCATTAACAATATATTGTGAGGCCGGGCGCGGTGGCTCACGCCTGTAATCCTAGCACTCTAGGAGGCCGAGGCGGGTGGATCGCTCAAGGTCAGGAGTTCGAGACCAGCCTGAGCAAGAGCGAGACCCCGTCTCTACTAAAAATAGAAAGAAATTATCTGGACAACTAAAAATATATATAGAAAAAATTAGCCGGGCATGGTGGCACATGCCTGTAGTTAGTCCCAGCTACTCGGGAGGCTGAGGCAGTAGGATCGCTTGAGCCCAGGAGTTTGAGGTTGCTGTGAGCTAGGCTGACGCCATGGCACTCTAGCCTGGGCAACACAGTGAGACTCTGTCTCAAAACAAACAAACAAAAAAAATATATATATTGTGACATTTTTTCAGTCATTGGTCTTCAACATCATTTTTTAAAGCTTCCTAATTTTCCATTATATAAACCAACTAATATTCATTTAACCCATCCCCCATCACAGGAATTTTTAACGTTTAACCCATCCCCCATCACAAGATGCAATGATATGAAGTTATTTCTTATTAATTTCACAATTTCTTAATAATTTGGTATTTATTATACTCCCACCTCCTTCTCCAAACATTACAATTAACTCAAAAGTAAATTTTCTCAGTTTGGGATAAACCGATTTTCTTACTCAATCTGAAAATCTGCTCTCAGCTTTGGCTACAGTATGCTAAGCAAGCCCTCTCCTTGGCCGCCTGTGTCCAGTAGCTAATAAGTAGTCAGCGTTCTCGAGTCTTGCCACTCAGCGCACTTGTTCAGGGCAGAGGGCTAACAGGGTCAATGTCATGGGATTCGAGCTTAATATATACAGGCCAGTTAGTTACGTGTCCAAAGACTGTTTCCCTAATTCCAAACAGCTGTCCTTTAAATGCCGGCTGTTAATGTCCAAGGAACTGGGCAAAAGAGCATAGGTGGATCAACACGAATCTATCACCACTACTGCAAAGACAGAGCGTCAACAGCTTCATCTTCCTCATGGAAAACAGCTCAGAAAAGCATTCATGGTAAATTACACAAAACTGGTGAGGTTGTAGAAAAAGAAGAAAGAAGAATATTGGGAAAACAATTGGCTGGCATTATACGAATCTTGGTTTATAAACATAATCTGTGATAATCCCACCCTTCCTATGTGAGACAAATTCAGCAACATGTTTCAAATTGCTGGTGGTGGTGTTACTTAACTGGCAATTCTCTCTTGCAGCTGACACAGCACTTGGCACTGACGACGTATATGATGAAAAAGGATGCCAGTGTGATGTATCAGTGGAAGACCTCACTCCACCACTTAAAACTGTCATTCGAGCTATCAGGTTGGTGAAAATCTTGAACAAAATGATTCAGAGACATACCTCTGATTATTTGAATCACTGTGTTGCTAAGTTCTTTTTTCTGCTGGTAAATCTGGAATAACCACTTGCCCTTTTCCTATTCATCCGTATACCTACTAAACCGTGAAACACTTTTTAATATGAAACTGTACTGTGTTCAATACAAAGTATATTATAAAAGGGGGGTGGGATGTGAAACGCCAGTAGTACTGGCTGATCATGTGTATTTGTTGCTTTAAGGACATTTAGTTTATTGATGCAATTGGATTTTTTATATTATTTTTATGACTGGATGCTCCAATCTACGTTCTTACAGTATTTGTACCAAAGAAAAGGCCATCTAGGTTATCTTAAAGCAGGTTGAGTTCTCAAAATGGGAAACTTAAAGTACTTTGCAGTGACTTGGTCCTAACCTCTGAAATGTCCTTGTTAAAGGCTGATGTTAATATTCGTCCTCTACTGATGGCGGAGAGCAGAGAGCTAAGAGAGTATGCAGAACAACTTAAATTTATATTTCTAAGACCCTCCCACACAAAAAAATATCTATGATGTGCACTAAATGAACTGCTGCATGCTCAGCGTGCCCAGTTTAATCCCTTTGAAAGAATTTACATCTGTCAGGGACTGCTGAGTGACTGTGTTGAAATACAAAAAAAAAAAAAAAAACCCTCTGATCCTTTTGGCTCGTTCTGCCTCTTACCAAAAAGTCAGAGGAAAGCTCCAAATATCCAAATCAACTTAGCTACTCAGATGCTTAGTCTAATCTCAAATATCAGTATGATTGATTATTTACTTATATTTTTAGTTGGTCATTTAGCATCATGCTAGACATTGCTTTACACTATGGTTGGGAGTCACTGGGAAAGCAGAAAGGAGTTATAAAGATTTTGGTCCTAGCACTCTGGGAGGCCGAGGCGGGCGGATCGTTTGAGCTCAGGAGTTCGAGACCAGCCTGAGCAAGAGCAAGATCCCGTCTCTACTAAAAATAGAAAGAAATTAAAATATATAGAAAAAATTAGCCGGGCATGGTGGCGCATGCCTGTAGACCCAGCTGCTCGGGAGGCTGAGGCAGTAGGATCGCTTGAGCCCAGGAGTTTGAGGTTGCTGTGAGCTAGGATGACGCCACGGCACTCATTCTAGCCAGGGCAACAGAGTGAGACTCTGTCTCAAAAAAAAAAAAAAAAGATTTTGGCAAATGTTTGTGGGGGCAAAGAAAAATTAGAATATGATGAAAATATGTGTACTCTGGAACTGCAGTCCCCAACTGCCAGGCTATAGACCAGTACTGATTCGTGACCTATTAGGAACCTGGCCGCACGGCAGGAGGTGGGTGGTGGGCAAAAGAGTGAAGCTTCATCTGTATTTACAGCCTCTCCCCATCACTCGCCATCCCCCCCAATCCCAGTCCGTGGAAAAATTGTCTCCCATGAAATCTGTCCCTGGTGCCAAAAAGCTTGGAAACCACTGCAGAAGATACATAAACATTATCAGTAACAGCAACCTAGAAAGAAGTGAAGTCCAGTTACTGCCCAATGGAGCCCTCAAGCAGCAAATCCTGTGGGTGGGGAGACCAACTCATTATGTGGTCACCTAACCCTGGGGAACCTAAAAGACTCAAGTGATCTTTAAGACCAGAAACCCCAGAATATGTGGTGAAATGACGTCTGAGCCTTCAGTTAAAGGGATAGAGCAGATGTAGAACTGCACTGTCCAATGTGATAGTCACTGGCCACATGAGGCTATTTAAAGTTGAATTAATTAAAATGAAACACAATTTAAAATTTAGTTGATCCATCCCACTATCCACATTTCAAGTGCTCAATAGCCACAAGTGACCAGTGGCTACTATATTAGACAAAAAAGATACAGAACATTTAACTCATCACAGAAAGTTCTATTAGACATCGCTGGTCTAGAAGTCACCTGAAATTCTTTACGTGCATTTATTACATCCATCAAAGACTCTAAAGTGAAGGTGGGGCAATTCAGTCCACAAATTAATCTGACTTGCAACAAGCATGGAAAGCCTTATCTAGTGGGAGCAGATTAGGTTTCCTAAAAGTCATACTTAACCCAATTTGTGTGATTTCCCAAGACCTCCTGAAGCTTTCTGCTTTTGCTTCACAACCTATAAAAGGGGTTGTGAGCTACAAGAAAGAAAATGAAATAGGTTTATTCTGCTAGCTAAGCACTTTAGCAACAGCTTAAGATTTGCTTTGTTATACTTCTTGAACTTGACTGATTTTGTAAAATCCATTGCAGAACTCCCTTGCTTTTCAGAATTCTTTCTTGATTCTTATTTTTAACAGAACTTTATTATTTACGTATCTGTCCTTCTCGTGAAATTCTGAAACTTTCTGCTTATTACGTTGTGACACTGGGGGAGGATGTTTTTCTCCCCCATATACTGATTCTGCTTAATGTTTTTTTAATCACTCCTAAATTCCATTTTAAAATTATTGGATTCTGTGAAAACCTAATAGCAACACTCAATACTTTAATAACTTAATTGGAAAATTTTCACTCATGGTTGTACTTAATTTCTAAAGATATATAATTTAAAAACCAACCAATACAATTAGCAGTTCCAAGAAGAAGCTTGAAGGTATAAGCTCCTAAATTTTGTGCAAAAGTATTCTTTCCCTGAGGAGTTTAATTACACAAATAAGTTCAACATCAGCTGACTGAAAGGTTTTTTGCCAGAACATGCCCACCTCTTGCAGCTCACCTGAAATAGTATTTTATATGTATATTACTGATTGCAAATGTGTACCATCTATTTACTCATCTCTAAAATAGAAACTTTGTTTTGGCATTTTCTTTGTTATATTTTGGTTGTTAGAATACTTAATATGAATATTTGAATAGGGCTTTTGTATTCTAGTAGCTCTTGCAATAATAGTTTTTCCTAAGAGCTGAATTAAAATTAAAATTTGTAACAAAAAATATGTATTCCACTGCAAAGATGACAGTGTGGAAAATAATATTACCACATTCACAAAGAACAAAGTAAGAATTCTTATTTTCAGTTATCAATATTTATTAAACATCTGCCATTTTCTAGAGATAATTAAGGACACTCTTCTCTAACACTAGATATAGGTAAGAAAGAATAATTTAAAAAAAAGGACACTCTGAACTTGCCTGGATTCTATTACCCAAATGCACTTTGAGACTCTTTTTTAAGAGAATGATGTCACTTTTTATAGTACATAGCAAACAATGATTTCTTACACTATTTCCAAAATATGTCTTTTGCTCAGAAGAAAACTTAGTTTTCTGTATTTCCTCCAGGATTATCACAGAGTTTTCGCAAAATATTATTTCATGGAAATGCACAAATTTTCTGGAAATGTGTTTTCAAACTCACCTCTGGGAGTGGAGATTGCACTTATTTTTAACGAAAGCACTATATCTTATATATGATTCAATTCAAACTATGTTAGCTTTCTTTTCATCCACTCATAGAAATTAGTTTCTAAATGGAAAGAAAATTAGTGGGGAAGTAAACAAAATTGTAAACAAGTTGATAAACTCTAGAGCATTCTACACACTCACTTTTCCCTATATCATAGTAGGAAGACAGTTTTCCTATCACTGTTTTAAAAACAAATCCCATAATAATTTGGATATGTTCCTTCAAATGTCAAGCATCTGGCTGTTGGGGAATATCTGAAGAGACTGACTGTTACCTCTCATGCTAGCACTTGGCATTGCAGACACTGCATAAATATGAATCTTGGGCAAAGTCTCCCACAAAAATTAACATATGCTTTTTATTTTAAATAATAAATGTTTGAAAGTCATATGCAACTGCATATTTCTATTTATTTTTTTTTCTTTTTTTGAGACAGAGTCTTGCTCTGTCACCTGAGCTAGAGTGCCGTGGTGTCAGCCTAGCTCACAGCAACCTCAAACTCCTGGGCTCAAGTGATCCTCCTGCCTCAGCCTCTTGAGTAGCTGGGACTGCAGGTGTGCACCACCACACCCGGCTAATTTTTTCTATTTTTAGTTGCCCAGCTAATTTTTTGTATTTTTTTCATATACGAAACATTTATTTGAGAAACATTTAACACTAGTATTACCCAGATACCTCAAATGAGAAATGTACTTCAATTTCAATGGTTTTATTTAACTATAAGATATTTCTGAAATAAAATTCCTTCATGTGAAGAAAGTCATGTGTGAATCAATCTCTCACTCTCTCAAGATATATATTTCATACAAGATATATATTTCATTCATAAAAAATTCAATTGATTTTTTACAGGCAACCATACTCACATTTATATGCATTCATAGCATAAAATATACTATAAAATACATAAGATAAAAATACTGCATATTTTAGTCAAGCTAATCCTAAAATACAAAATTTTATTGACTGAAATCAATTAACATTTACAGAAAGACAATGTAAAAGTTACTAGATTTGAATAAGGATGCCCGTTTAGAACTCATTATAATTATTTTTATTCATGATCTGAATCTGTCTCCCACACTATGAAGTGAATTATTATTCATTTGAAGTACAAAGAAAAACACATAAAAACATGGATTGTTAATAAATCATTAAACTCAAAGAAAAAATTAAAATTAACAGAGAAGCTCACACTGGAATTAATTGATTTAATACTCCTAGCTCTATTTTAAATTTCTTTCCTATATTATTTCCCAAGCAAAATGTACACAACATATTCAAGGAAAAATTCCATAATGTACGTATTTGATTGCATGTGGCTATTTTCTTAATTTTATTAAGGTAATAATAATGAAAGGTCTGTATTCTGCTGAGGTACACATTATCCTTTGTATCCATGGATCCTCTTTGATATATAAAGATGTCATCAAGCATGTAAAAAATTAGCAGGTCAGGCAATAAAGCAACAGTGTTCACTTTTGTTCCTTTTAAAGCAAAAGCGTTCTTAACAATTGCTGTTGGCTCACAGAACTAGAGAAAGTATATTAGAACCTCAGTACGGTTAACAGTGATCTTCCTTGGATGTTATTTGCCTAAGAAGTGATAAGCCATATGATTTACAGAAAGAAAGCCATTGAATCCTTCAGAAAACACAACCTGGCAATCTATCTTCAATGCAAAATAATGAGGTGTCAGGAGTGTGATGGAAAAACCAGTCTTGGAATACACGATGTAAGGGAATCCAGCTGTGCTTGTATGGTCTCTAGCTTGTTACAGAAATCAAACAACTCCTCGTGACTGAATTCCACAAGAACTTTCTCCAGGTCCTTTGAATCTTCATTGCTCACTCATAGTTGTAACACAGCTTGAGGAGATTTTAGCTTTGCTTGAGCAGAGTGAGCCATCCGACAGTCTCTAGCTTTGGGGAGCAAGAATCCTCTGCGTGAACTTTTCAACCGTTTCTTGACCCATAGAAGACCAAGCGTTCACAAATGCTTCTGCTTTGTCTTGTCTAAGATGGATGTTCTCTAATTGCTGCTGCAAAACCGTTGGCTTCACATTGTGACTGCCTGTTCTAAAATAAATAATATTGTTTCAAGAACTAGGTGAAGATGTTGTTTCTCTAGAGAAAATGCAGCTTGAAGTTCTTCTTCCTCTTCTTCACTGAAACTGCTCTTAGCCTTCAAGTGAAGTTTTCGAAGAATCCGAGTGAGCAGTCATGGAAATCTTCCTATATCTATTGCATTTATCAATGACACTGCTTTTTTCATGCTGGGGCTCTCCTGTAGGATCAACACCAGAGCCGCCATCCTCGTAGCTAGCTACCCCACCCAGCCGCCACCTGTCAGCTGCGCCAAACTCAACCAATGAAATTTTTGTATTTTTAGTACAGACAGGGGTGTCTCGCTCTTGCTCAGGCTGGTCCCGAACTCTTGATCTCAAGTGATCCTCCTGCCTCAGCCTCCCAGAGTCCTAGGATTACAGGCATGAGCCACCACACCAGGCCACAACTGCATATTTCTAAAAGAGTCCCAGAAAAATAACTTTTTTAAATACAAAAGAAATGTTGTAATAATTTCCTGTAATGAACTGGCAGGGAAGCTCTCAGACACATACACCGAGGCAACACATAAGTGCTGTGTAAAGGATTTGGCATTTGGGGAAAGAGCGTTGTCTGTTAAAACAGTGCAATGCAAAGCTTACACGCTTCTTACCAGTATTGTTTTCATGGAATTACTATACCTAGGATTAAAGCTATTCTTTTTTTTTTTAATTCTTAAAATTATTTATCTCAACAGATATAAAATTCCTCTGTCAAATTGCTATTAATAGTTTCTAAGCACTGATCTCTTGACTGACTGGTACCCAACAGTTGGTGAAGTGTCTCCAGTCCTCAGACCACATTTTTAATGCCACTCTTAACAAGATCCTCAACAGTTGTTCTCATGTCAGCTTGTTTCACACAACCATGTTTTCTGTCAATCATCAAGAACTGGATCAGAATTCCATGCAACCTGTTCTCGTGAATATAACCTAAACCACCTCATGCAGATTACTCGTTATTTTGAAGAGAAATGACCAGGAAGCTGTTGACTGTGTCCTGTTCTTCTCTTAATACCTCCAGGGAATAACCGCCATGCCTGCTGTGCTTCGCCGCATGCAGCCTTTTCTTCCCTGGGCCAAACCGGCCTTTTAGAGAATCACATGAATAGATAAATAAGGCCTGGGTTAAAAACTTGAAGAAATCTTTAGTTGAAGTTGCAGCCTGACTTTACCCCACACCATTGGCTAATTCTCCTCCCCCCATCCTCCGCAGCACTACTCGGGAGAGGTGGTCCAAGAAACACAACAGCCTCTGTGCCACCTGAGCAACTCACATCCCCTCTCTGGGCCTCCGTTTCCTCACTGGTGAAGTGGGGATGGTAATAGTGTTGACCTCCTAGAGTTGTGGTGAGGAATGAATAAACATTTGCAAAGCACTTAGAACAGTGCACAGGGTGGGCACTATGTAAATGCTAATTATTATTACCATTGAGTTTGCCTGGACTCCTTTATGCATTCCAGCGTTCTGCTTCCACTCACTGCCCATCCTCTGTTCGGAGTCGACCCTTTCTTCTCTGAGCTCCACTGGAGTCACATGGGAGAAGCACTTCGCTCCCTCTGCTGAGAGCGGCTCCCAACTTCCAAAATGTTTCCAGCCTTGCCTACCTGTACCCTCTTCCCCAGGGAGCACTTACTATTACCTTTGAAGTTACCTCCCCACCACCTGGGCTGAGAAATTACTCGGGGCTGGAAAAGCAATTTTTTCACCCAATCATGAGGCAATGTTCCAAGTAGAGCTCTCCCCTTTCCTCCTCAGGGTGAGCTTGCAGGCTTCCCAAACACTCTCTAAAGGGATAAGATACTTCCCTCCCCTCCCTCCCCGACCCTTGCAGAGGCCTGATTACAGATCCTTAAAGTTCCCCCCTGGAAATCAATGCATGCACTCAAAAAATAGTTATTGAGCTTCTGCTCTGCACCAGGCACAGAGATAAACCTTAACAAAAAAGATCAATCCCTGCTCAGAGTTGTGAGGGGCTACCAAAAACGTAGAGTCAGTTACGATGCAGAGCAACAGATCACTACGATGGCAGAAGTCCAGGATGGTTTGGGCCAACCTGAGTCAGCACTTATGTGGGAGGCGGCATTCAGGAAGGCTTTCTGGAAGAAGAGAAAAAAGAAATCCGGTAAATTTATAGATAGTAGCCAGGTTACTAAGGGGGGAGGGGTTTATGCAGAGAGAACTGCAGTTGCAAAAAAGCAGAGGTGAAGGCGGCATTAGGAAGTGTGGGTGTTGGTACTGGGGAGGGACGAGGAGAGTAGAGGTGAGGCTGAAGACAGGAGCAGGAATCATTATGATGAACAGGAACTTGGGGGGGGCTTTAAGTACAGAAGTGAATTTATCAGGTTGATGCTTTATTCTAAAAATTGAAAAGATGGCTCTGATTGCAATGTAAAGAACGTATTGGAGAGAGGGGACCATTGTCATTACCATACCTGCATCTGCTGGGGCCTGAGCCGGGTGGTCATGATGGAGAATGGTGAAGGATGGATTTCAGAGCACTTCAGGCATAAAATGTGATAGGATTTGGATATTTACTGGTTGGAGAGGATGGAATGGAGGAGCAAGGATTATGTATCTGGATGCCTGGTCAGACAGAGGCTGGCTCCGGGGGAGATGGGCATTATTTTGAATGTTGAGTTCAAGGGTTCACAGTCGAGCTCAGCAGGCAGGTGGATCCCTGGATCTGAAGCCCAGGAGAAAAATCCAAAATGGGGACAAACTTCGTAGCTGTCAGCACAGAGATAAATGGTTTATAGAAGTCTGTCCCCAGGGAGTAAAAAGAGAAGATGGTCAACACAGAATGCCAAGGCTCACAAACAAGTGAAGAGCTGCCAAAGGAAGATGGCTCTGAAGGAGACAGATTCGAAGCAACCAGACAGATGGAAAACCAGGAGAGTGTGACGGAAGAGGAGCCAGAGGAGAGAAGTGTTTCAAGCAGGAGGCAGATGTCATCTGTGTTAGATGCTGCTAAGAGGTCAAAGAAGATGAAGAGTGAGAAGGTCCTTTGAAAGTGGCAACAGAGAGGTCATCAGTGACTCTGGAGAAAAATTTAGTAGAGGGAAAGGGGTTTAAAGCCAGGTGGTAAACAGAACACTTTTTAAAATTATCTATCAGAATCTTTCACTCTAATATGAACACAGATGAAGTGTCAAGAATTTCTTTGTAACTAGCAAAGACTCATCAACTCTTCCAAAATAGCTCAGATATGATCAGTGAACTGCAGAACCACTGATGACATTTCAGAGTTTCTGAGGTGGGTATGCAAATCAGGCCTCACTGTTACCCTAGGTTGGGTGACAGCGTTCTTGCCCTTATGTTCTTCCTCTTCTAAAAGGCATGTACAGGGCCATTCTCTTGACCATCCCTGAAGTGCAGTCTCAACTCTGAATCCTTCTTAAATCTCACTTTATACTTCAGACAAGAATACCCACAAACAGAGAAGAAGAGGCACATGTTTGCCATTGTGGGTTTTGTTAAAGGTACAAGCTGTCTAATCATCACCAGTTCTTAATTTTGCTGATGGCATCTCTGCTATTTCAGCAAAGGTGATGAGCCTTTGTTTGCAAGTCACTGTTAAGATGTTCTTGACAGCCAAATCTATGACATGTTACAATAAAGGATGCCACTAGAAGAACATTTTATGGATCATTTAGCACATATCTTTAAAATCAGCTAGTATATTCCCTTGAATAGTCTTTTTGTTTGTTTTTGCTTTGAAGGTAATCACCTGTGGCCACATTTTGCTCTGAGGCTGCATTAAACTAGTGTTTTCACTGAAGAGGCACTTACTTTGTAGCATCTGAGATTTTTAAACATTTATTTGGTTATAATTTAAACTGTATCTCCTATTTCTTGCCATGATGAAAAATATCTAAGAGCAGTCAACAGGTATGGTCAATTTATTTATTTACTTATTCATCTCACACTTTAATATTTATGCAGGATTTTATACTCCTAGGAAAACAAAATCCCCAAATTTAGTTACCATATCAATGCTCACAAAATCCTGGGAAGAAAGTCAACCATTTACAGATTTACCTGGATCCAGAAGTTCTTGCTTGAATTTTACTACTCTTATACCAGTAAAAAAAAAAAACCCAACAAAATCTACAGGAGAGCCTACTAGACCCTGCATATAAAGAACGATAATGACAAGCATTAGAATAGCTTACTCCTCTCTCAGTGGTAGAAACAGTGTGGCCACAGAACTTGTCTTAATGTCCTAAGTCTGCCAAATGGGGTACCTGCTTGCCCCTACGGTAAGGACATCAGACAGGCTGTACACAAGTAGAGCTAACTTACATGTCTCTATTAGGAGTTGAAAGCAAGAAAATGGGACTGATCAGTGCATTCAGGGACTCCTGGGGTTCCTTGATCACTGGCTAGTAGCCCAACTGAGAAGAAAGAAGGATGGAGGAGACTTAGGTATATAATTCTATAACTTGCTTTGCAGGCAGAGTTGTCAGAGTTTAAATACTATAACACAAATACGAATCTGTATTGTTGAATTGTGTTTATGTATTAACAGGAAAACAACATTAATAAATATCCTAAACAAGTGACCGAAATTACCAAGTGCTGTAGCCCTAGATATCTGCTGGATTTGCTCCATTATCAACATTGTCCCTTGATCAGTCTCTAAAAATTGAGAGAGGGCTGACTTGTGGGAAATTCAGTGATCAATAAGCTCCGGTGACCTCAACGACAAGCCCTGAGGCCTTTGCTTTTAAGGCAGATAGATGCTGTATTTCTTATGGAGAATCAGAAATCAGAAGATAAAATTTTTCAAACTGGGAAGAGTAACTAGATCATGAGGGCTCTGCCATCATGAATGGATTAATCTATTTATGAATTAATAGATTAATTTCTCCCAAAACAGACCTATCTCGATTTTTAGAGACTGGTCAAGGGATGTTGATAATGGAGGAAATCCAGCAGACCACGAGGGCTACAGAACTTGACAATTTGGGTATCTTAGTCTATTTTCTGTTGCTTATTAAAAAAAATACCTGAAACTGAGTAATTTATTTTAAAAAAAGAATTTATTTCTTGCAGCTATAGAGGCTGGGAAGTCCAAGGTCAAGAGGGTACATGTGGTGAGAGCCTTCTTACTGGTGGAGACTCTGCGTGTCCCAAAATGGCACAGGGCATCACATGGCGAGGGAGCTGAGCATGCTAAGTGCTAGCTCAGGTCTCTCTTCCTCTTCTTATAAAGCCACCATGGTAACCCATTAATCCATTAACCCGTTAATCTATTAATCCATAAATGGATTAATCCATTTATGAGGGCAGAGCCTTCACGATCCAGTCACCTCTTAAAGGTCCCACCTCTCAATATTGCCACATTGGAGTTTCAGTTTTAACATGAGTTTTGGAGAACATACTCAAACCATAGCATGGGGATATCGAATGCATGTCTGTAGAGTAAATCAATCCAACTAACCAACAAAAAGTAAGGAGAGGAGTCAGTTTGGGGGCAGGGGGGAACACGCATCCACCGCATAAACATACGACCCGGAACACCAGGGGGCCATTTCAGCAGTCTTGAGAAACTTAGTAATACCCCCAGAGAGGGGGGTTCAGAGCAGGTAAAGGACTATCCTCTCCTCCAGGAATCATTTCCTATCACCTCTACCAGTCTGGGTTAAATTCCCCACTTCTGCATTCCCATACTGACCTGGGCTTCCCACCACCTTGCGCTTCAAAGTGAATTATAACTGTCTGTCTACTTGTCTGTCTGCCCTACTAGACTGGAAATGCTCCAGCAACAGGATTTATTTCTTCATCATTGTGTGCCTGGCATCCAGAACAAAGGCTGGCACACAGTAGGCACTCAGTAAATGTCTGGTGGGTGGGTGAATGAATGGATGGATGAATTCTTGAGTACCACTCATCAGGCATCTCTTGGGGAGGCAGCCGCATAGCTCAGCCAGAGAGCTCCAGGCTCTGGACAAACGAAGCTCTCGAATCCTTTCAGAGCTCACGGCAGCAGCCACCGTTGTTTTGCACCGTGACTGCAGAGAGGAAGAGAATGGAGACCAAGTAATTATCGCCATCGCGTAGGAGGCTCCTTCGGTTCTGCCAGCTCCTGGCAGTCCCCAGCACAATATCGTAGGTGCTCAATGAATATTTATTGAAAGAATGAATGAATCACTCACCTTGGCACTCCTTTTCCCTTCCCAAGTAATCCTTTGAAAAATTAATGGAACTTCTTAACTATTTCTTGCAAGAAACTTCAGACCTCACTCGGGGAAGGGTAGGTGGGAAGAATTTCGGTTCTGATTAGAGGCCTGACACCAAGACACGCTAACACTCTGCCAGTGGGCCTGGCATGCGTGACTTAAGCCAACCCCCATAAATCACGATAAGGTCTTTGCATGAGGGCGGGGATTGCTCTTCTCCCACCACCCTGCACCGCCGCCCCAATCCCGCCTCCACTTCAGCGGCTCTCAAGCTTGGCTGCGGTTAAAATCTCTGGACCAATGACAACAGAATTTCCGGAGATGGGACCTAGGCATCAGCATTTTTTAAAGTTCCCCGGGCGATTCCAATGAGCAGCCAAGCTTGGGAAGTACTGCTGTCTTGACAGTCAATCATGCTGCCTCTTTAGTTCACGGTCGGCTGAGCCCTCTCCGCCCTGCGCATGGTTTGGCTGCTGGCCGGGCCCGTCCATCTGTTTGGTGGCAGCAGCAGTCACTGCTGCTTCTGTTTTCTCATCATTCTTATCTCTTCATATTCATATGCAATGTTTTTACCCTGATTTAGAGGACTGGAACAAGACTTTTGCAAGATTTTATAACTCATGGCAGCACAACAAATGCACCTACACTTCCTTATAAGTGCACATGTGTTTGTATGTATATATAGATATATTCTACCCAGAATTTAACTTTGCTTTAGCTATTTCTTCGTGCTCAGAAAATTGTATGAGCAGACTTTTCAAAGGGAGGTGCGAGTTTAAGTTTGTGATGAATCTTTTCCACCCTCTAGTGGTACTACTGGGGCATGTCAGTTTTCTGCAATAGATTTATTAGATTCCTAGCCTCTTAGTTACCAACAGCGTCAAAGGAGACTGACTGTACGGGTCTTTTTTTCTTTGCCGCTGTATTAGCCCCAGTGGTGCGATTTACCCTTATGAAGAAAAGAAGCCAGTGAGTGTGTAACTTACTCCTCAGCCTTTTGTTGATTCTCCAAAGGCCTGTCCAACAATACCAGTAAAAACAGGCCATTTACTTAGCAAAGATTTATCGAGTACCTACTATGTGCCAGCCACATGTAAGTAAAAAGAGCCGTATGAAATTAAAGTGTCTTTTTAGTTGTTCTTTTGTATTAAAATATTAAGATCTTAATATTAAGACAATAGTAGAACATTATGATTAAGAGCTGAACACTGGAGCCAAACTTGTTGATATCCTAATTTCACACTTACTAGCTGTTTAACATCAGGCAAGTTACATAACCTCTCTGTGCCTCAATTTCTTTATCTGCAAAATGGAGACAGCAATAATACCTTTCTCATAGGGTTATACTACAAAGTGCTTCCTAGTATTATTTATTTTGTTTTATTTTTATTTCAATATATTTAGGGGGTACAAGTGCAGTTTTGATACATGGATATATTGTATAGCAGTGAGGTCTAGGCTTTTAGTGTACCCATCACTCGAAAAGTGTACCTTGTACCCAAAAGGTAATTTTTCGTCCCTCGCCTCCTCCCTCCCTCCCCCTGTTGCAGTATCCAGTGTCCATAATTCCACTCTGTATGACCATGTGTACCCGTAGTTTAGCTCTCACTTTTAAGTGAGACCATGTGGTATTTGATTTTCCATTCCTAAGTTAATTCACTTAAAATAATGGCCTCCAGTTCCATCCAAGTTGATGTGGAAGACATTATTTCATTCTTTTATATGGTTAAGTAATATTGCATGATGTGTGTGTATATGTGTGTATGTATGTGTGTGTGTGTGTGTGTATCTCACATTTTCTTTATCCGCTTATCACTTGGTGGACACCTAGGTTGGTTCTATACCTTTGTTATTGTGAATTGTGCTTCAATAAACATACAGGTGCAGCTCTCTTTTTCATATAATGCCTTCTTTTCCTTTGGATAGATACCTAATAGTGCGATTGCTGGATCAAATGGTAGGTCTACTTTTAGTTCTTTGAGGAATCTTCATACTATTTTCCAAAGAGGTTGTACTAATCTACAGTCCCACCGACAGTGTATAAGCATTCCCTTTTCACCACATCTGTGCCAGCATTGATCGTTTGACTTTTTAACTACGGCCATTCTGACAGGGGTAAGATGATATCTCATTGTAGTTTTATGCCGAATATTATTATCAACATAATCATTAAGTGTATTTTAAAGGTCTTCATTTTACTCTGGAATGATTTGCTCAAGTACTCCTTTCTACCAGGAAATACACAGATCATATTAAACTTCTTTTGTAAGTATGTAAGAGCCCACCAAGGTCTTCCGCCTCTTCCCCAGGCCAGTTCATGAGCTTTCATTTATTTCTGCCTTCATGGCATTTCTTCATAGCTCTCCTTATCTAGACAAAGGGTTGGCAAACTACAGCCAGGGGTCAAAATCTAACCCAAGGCTTATTTTTGTAAATAAAGTTTTATTGGAACACATCTATACTCACTTGTTTATTTGTTGTCCTGTGGCTGCTTTCATGCTACAAAGGCAGACTTGAGTAGTTTCCACAGAGACCCTATGACCCATAATGCATTAAATATTTACTACTTGGCCCTTTATAGAAAAAGCCTTCTGCCTCTTGTCTAGACTTTGTGTTGCTCTGGACTTATCCCCAGATATGTTTGGAGAGTCAAGACACAGAATGTTGGGGCTAGCCTATGTGAGAACTAAGACATGAAATCAGCTCTCACTCTTCCACCTGCCAAAAAAGATGCCCTAGTCACCAGCTCTCCCCTCCTCCCCTTTATCTTGTAGTTAAGACCCTTAATATATGAAATGCAATGGTCTTAGAGAGAAAAAAATTGAAGAACTGAAAGACCTTTTGAATTCATGGTCCAACAGCTACTTTTAGACATTTCCCTCAACTTTCAGCACCCTCATATTTTTCCTGAAGTCAAGATGTATTGAACCCTGAGCTTCTTTCTTCCCCAAAATAACCGGAAAATGGTCTACTCTCTCCTTCTCTTCTCAAAGACTAATTGTATAGCTTTTTGCTCATGATGCCAGGAAATACACATTGTAAAGCAAAACTAACAGACTACAATGAGAC
>NW_012147952.1:2457512-2462796 GCF_000956105.1 Propithecus coquereli
ATATATATCCCACAACTGAGGTAGACTAAGCAGAAGGCCCCTAGAACTTATGATAAAAGGGAAAACAAGCTGGACATGGTGGCTCATGCCTATAATCCTGGCACTTTGGGACACTGAAGCGAAAGGATCACTTGAGCTCAGGAGTTCGAGACCAGCCTGAGCAAGAGTAAGACCCAGTCTTTAAAAAAATAAAAAATTAAAAAAAAAAAAAGGGAAAACATTACAATCATTGGGAGTGGGGAACCCACATTAACCATGGACTGATTCCCAGAGCAGACCCTTTGAGAGAATGAAGGTGGCCAGGTTAAAGGGAAGAGTGCATTCCAAACATGGGATCCCGTTTTGGGAAGACAGAGATGGAGATAGGTAGAATGACTAATGTGGCCTCAGATTCACTTGTGTGTTGATGTCAGAGCACACAGAAAACAGTAGGAGGTCAGACCGAAAGATAGCTTAAACACTCTCCTTAATGTTTACA
This sequence comes from Propithecus coquereli, assembly GCF_000956105.1. Taxonomy (NCBI): domain Eukaryota; kingdom Metazoa; phylum Chordata; class Mammalia; order Primates; family Indriidae; genus Propithecus; species Propithecus coquereli. The sequence continues at coordinate 2,457,991 of NW_012147952.1, forward strand.
AGGTTGCCTACCCGTGATTCACTCTGAGACACAGCTTAGTGGAATGGTAAAAACGTGGGCCTCGGCATCAGCAGTAACCTGCCTCTTACTAGTCATGTGACCTTGGACAAGTTACTTAACCTCCTGAGCCTTCAGTTGACCCAAATATCACAGGTAGAAAATTCTTAGAGTTTTAAGTTGACACAATGCAGGTAAAGTACTTAGCATAGCACCAGCCATCCAGCAAGGCACAACCAGTGGAGACCCACTCAACATTAAGCTGAGAAGGGCAAGATCTGTTCTTGCTTGGCTTTCTTATCCCCACCATCCAGCTCTGTGACCTGAAGATGGATACTTGGTGCCCAGATCAAGTTCACTGCATTGTAGAAACAAAGGCAGTCCTAGAAATCCCAGTGATGACCAGAGAGATAAGAAAATGTTGCAGGGGCAAAGGAGGACAAGACTAAATACTCAGGGATGCTTTCTCAGTCTTAGCCTAGTCTCTCAAGTCTTCCTCTCTCTACCTTCTGATTTTAATCATGAAAATCATGTCCAGTCCCTGAAGAAGTGAGAGGGGGGTGAATGGAGAGAGGGAGGCTGAGATAACTGAATATCAACATCTCAAATTACCCGACGCTGAGGACCAGAGGTCTTTGCTTGCAAAGAATCGTCATATGATGCCTGAAACAGTCAGGAGCCCCAGGGCGCATCCCTCACACCCAGCCTCGCTTTGAGCAAGCCTGGCACACATGAGTTTTGGAAGCACTTGTAGCAGTCTCCTAGAAACGTAAAAAAAGGGTGTATTCTTTTTAGACTCTAGCCACATGTTTTCACCCCTGTTTTCTTGATGGTCCTGTAATACCGTAAAATTCATTGAGCCATAATAATTATCATCTCAACAAGCTCTTTCTTCTCTTTTCCGTGGACAGTTTTGTTTTGCTATTAGCTCTCTTTTTACATTTGCTGCTTACTAGATTACAGTATCGTACATTCCTTGACTTTCAATGTTTTTGCCTTTCTCTTTACTGCCTCATCATGATATTTTATTGTCCGTGACTTGGTTGCTTTGTGAGATCCTAATTACATTAGAAGTCTAAGGGAAAAGAATATTGTTTTCATGATTTTCAGAAGCAGTTCTATTTAAATTACTTTTCTGAACCAGACATGGTCCTAACTATTAAATGAATGAACATCTATTTTACTGTAGAAAGTTGTATTTGTGGATGACAGTCAAAAGCTTATGCTCTCTCCAAAGTGTGCCTGAAGAATGTGAATCTACTCTAAGGCATTCGTTTTAAAAGATCTGTACAATAGTTTGCCTTGTCACAGAACATGAACAACTTTGAAGAACTATGAAGTAGCAAATCCTCATTCATTTCTTCAGCTAGTATTTACTGATCTCCCAATATTTGCCAGGGGCTGTACAAAATGCTGGGTAAAAAACACAGTCCCTGACATCAGCAAATTCCAGTGGGTGAGACATGCTGCCACAGATTTAGCTACGTGATAATGCCTTTGAAAGCACAGAGAAAGACCATCTATCCCAGTGGGGGTGGTCAGGAAAGATTTCCTAGAGAAGTCAATGCTTGAGCTGAATCTGAAACAGTTAGCATTTTAGGTAGAGTGCAAAAAGATGGAATCCGGAGGAATGAGCACTTCAGTGACAAGAAAATCCAGATGGGCTGCAGAGCAGGCAGCATTCAGAGGAGTGAACAGAGATGAGCATTTGAAGAGAGAAGGGCAGAAGCTCACTCCATCCACTACCCTCTTCTCTCTAGAATTGCCCACCCAGTCTCCTCTTAGAGCTTCTAGACCAACAAACCTCCCATGTTCATACTCTGTGCCTAATGTTGGGATATCTAGAGTAGAAGACATAATTTCTACATTCAATGGCCTGCACAGTCTGGTAGAAGAAGCTAGTATATATGCAAATAATTACAGTATGGTGTGCTAGGTACTAACCTAGAGGGTCAGAGGCAAGGGATTAACTGTTTTGTGGAAATCAAGTGACTTTAGAGATGAGTCTTGAAGACAGTAGGATTTCAGGAAGAGGAAATAGCATATGAAAATATTTGAAGTATATAATGGATTGGTGTTTTTGTGGACCTGCAAATACTTTATTGTTGCTGGAACCCAAAGTTCCAAGGAGGAAGTAGAAGGTGACAAGGCCAGAAAGGTAGACAGAGGCCAGTTCATAAACAGCCTTATAGGATGTGCTCCTAAGGAGTTTGATGAAAAACCAGTGAAGGATTTTAGGAAGGGGACAATATGGTCTTATTTGCATTTTGAAAGCTTTATTCTCTCCAAGGCTGTAGCGGTGGTGATGGAAAGGAGGTGACCACTCTGAGAGCTATTAAAACATGCTTGGTCTTCCCTTAGCAAAAATAAAATGACAGGGTCATCATTCTTTACATAAATTATTGATTTCAAAAATATATATGCTGGCCAGGCATGGTGGCTCACACCTGTAATCCTAGCATTTTGGGAAACTAAGGCAGGAGGACCACCTGAGCCCAGGAGTTGGTGACCAGACTGGGCAACATAGTAAGACCCCGTCTCTACAAAAACTAAAAAATTATCCGGACATAGTGGTGTGCGCCTGTAGTCCCAACTACTTAGAAGGCTGAGGTGGGATGATCACTTGAGCCCAGGAGTTGAGGAGTTGAGGTTGCAGTGAGCTCTGATGATGCCACTGTACTCTAGTCCAGGCAACAGAGTGAAGCCCTATCTCAAAAAAAAGAAGAAAAAAAAACTTATGCTTTTAAACATTCCTTCCACGTTTATGAAACATAGTACCTGATTTAGAATTTTTATATCTCACTTCAAACCTCCTTAATGTTTTTGTTTTCAACCCACAACAGAGCCAGTTAAGAAAATCTATTTGATTTCCATCTTAGAAAACTTAATCTATAAGTAAGATAGTTGCATACCCTCAGTAATGCTCAGGTAAAAGCTTAACAACCAGCTCTCCAGGACCACATGAGGGCTAGAATGCAATATTATCTATCGAACGCCTTCAACATTTGATAGATATGTACATTTTGTTACATCAGAGGAAAGCCCTGACTTGTAGTGTTTGCTAATTTCTGTAGTGTGAATACTCATTCAATAGCTGATTTCAATCTAACAGTGTGACATCACTGAGCCAGGATTTGAGAAGAGATGTGTGATATTGTATCCTTAGATAGTATTTCCACCGTATAGATACAATACACATGAATAACTCAAGAGCATAGAGAGTAACATGTAGTGAAATAATGAGGAAATGGTGAGTTTTGAGTATTACATTTTTAATGTAATTTATTTAATTATAAATTTATATAACTTGATTTTTAATAACAGCTATGCTTAACAACCAGTAAAATTCCTAAAAATTTAACAGTCAGCTCTTGGGAGTCAGTACCAGCCTGCTCCTGCCACCACTATACATACTCCCCTTTTCCAAATAATTGAAATGATATTTATTAATCAAATGTTCACTGTTTAACTCTGGTACATAAAGTGGAAAAATCTGTAAATAAAGCACTGGAGAGAAAGCAATACCCCTTGAACAGTGGTATGATGTGTAAAACTAAATGGTAAGCCTATTAGGAATTTTAAAATCTACTTAGCACACCTATCATTCTATGGCTATACTGAAATAACATAAAAGATGATCAGTTTCCTTTTTAATATTGATCAAAATTATAAATATTGATCAAAATTCTAAACTGAAGAATTAATTTGGCTAGCTCATAAGTAGTAAATATGTAAATTAAAATGAAATTATTTAAAGCCTGCATAAAATATGACCACATGAGGGCTAGAGTGCAAAATTATCTATCAAATGCCTTCAAAATGTACCTTCTGTTAAAACATCTCTGAAAGGAAGATAGAAAAGCAACAAGCAACTTTGAAATGAATTATCAGGGAGAGCTCACATGACATCCTCCCAAGAAACAAGGTCAGGTCCCCATTACTGCAAAAAAGATCATTCAGTTTGGAGGTATGTGGGTCCACCTCTGGGCAGACATGCCACTAGCCACAAATGCCTGAGACTTGATGTCATGGAAAAACCAGGAGGTGATGGCGGGGTGAGAATCAGACAGATCTGGGTGGGATAATCCTGGCTTTTCTTCACACCAGTTGCTTGTTTGGGGGTAAATCACTTAAGTTCTTTGAACCTCAGTTTCCCGACAAATAAAAGGGAGAAAAGAATATCTTATTAAGAGCTGTAGAAAATAAGACATATACTGGGAGGCCAAGGTGGGAGGAATTCTTAAGGTCAGGGGTTTGAGACCAGCCTGAGCAAGAGCGAGACGCTGTCTCTACTAAAAATAGAAAAAATTAGCAGGGCAGGATGGCGCCATCTGTAGTCCCAGCTACTCAGGAGGCTCAGGCAGAAGCCCAGGAGTTGGAGGTTGCAGTGAGCTATGATGACACCACTGCACCTCTAACCCAGGTAACAAAGCAAGACTCTGGAGAGAGAGAGAAGGGAGGGAGGGAGGAGAAGGAAGGAAAGAGAAGGAAGGGAAGAGAAAGAGAGAGAGAGAAAGAAAAAGAGAGAGAGAGAGAAAGAAAGAAAGAAAGAAAGAAAGAAAGAAAGAAAGAAAGAAAGAAAGAAAGAAAGAAAGAAAGGAAAGAGAAAATAAGACACATAAAGTACTTCCCATGACAAGTGATGACTGGTGTTATTAAAAACACAGACAACCACAACCACCACCAAAAACCACCTACGGATGTATGAAGATGATTTTCCTTTATTCCTGACCACCCAGGCATCATTAACTACTTTGAAAATACCAAAGAAGGATTCTGGGCTGTTAGCTTAGCTCTTCTCCTGGTTTT
>NW_012147952.1:2463325-2487955 GCF_000956105.1 Propithecus coquereli
GGCATGGTGGCGCATGCCCTCCCAGCTACTCGGGAGGCTGAGGCAGGAGGATTGCTTGAGCCCAGGAGTTTGAGGTTGCTGTGAGTTAGGCTGATGCCACGGCACTTACTCTAGCCCAGGCAACAGAGTGAGACTCTGTCTCAAAAAAAAAAAAAAAAAGTGACCCAAATTAGAGGATCTTTTCTCTATCTCTTTCTTTCCTTCCTCCGCTTATTCAGTATCTCTTACTGTGTGTCAAGAACTGAGCTAAGGTCTGAATACAATGTTGAAGGAGAAGAATGGTAATGGTAACAGTCATAGTAGATGTGGTAGTAGCAATCGCTGACTTGTATTAAGCACTAACTGTTGAACAAAAGGCTCTCATCTCTGCCTTTACTTAATTGATAGTCTGGTGTGGGGAAACATTTACATAATAATTACTCAGGTTCTGAAACTTCACATTTTACTTATTTCACTATTTTTCTCAGTTTTTTGATATAGTAGTCTAAGCCCTGATGAAACCTAAATGCTGGTAAACGAATTTGGAACCAAAACCAAATACTAACAGGTTAAATTAAAATATAGATTTTCTTTACTTTCTGATGAATAATTTTGCTTAAGTGTCTTTAAGGGGGAAAAAAATCTATCCTGAATAAAGAAGGAGTTGATAAAGAAAATGTGGTAGCAAGATGGGGTAAGATCATTATGGATAAATGATTCAGGAATAATTAGGATACAATTAATTTGAAGTTAATAACACAATTATAAGGTAGGGTTTGGGCTTCTTAACCTATAAAACAATTTGGATTTCTTGAAATCAGCTATTACTTAGGATAGGTAATAGGTATTTTCTTTGTAAACTCTACATTTGTTCCTAATTTGTCCACTTTCCACCAAGGGACAATAAATGTTGGTTCTTAGAGCCTAGTTGACTGATGCCCAGCCTGGGATCTATGAGTGTGATAACAAGAGTCTACGAGCCACTTAATAGTTGAAAAACACTAACAAGTTTAACATTTACCTGCTATAAGGCTGCTAATTAGAATGTTACGTTTCTTTGTTTTCATCAGGAATTTTATCAAGTCATTGCAGGATTAACCTTAGGCAGATTAACTGTTGATGACATCATGGAATTTATTGATGAAATACTGTTTTAAAATATGGGGTCCATTTTGGAGGAGGCATTGTAATAAGAAATCTCTGGTTCCAAAAAGCTTAGACACCCAAGCCTAGTGAATAAGAATGTTATGTTCAAAACAAAAGGAACTTGGCTAGCTAATCCAGCAGTATCCTGCAGAAATAATTTATGAAAAAAATTCACAAATTTTCACATTAGCATACATTTCTCTGGAGAGAATAAGAGAATTTCGCAAACATATTTGCATCTCAAAAATGCATGTATTAGTAGTTACCTAAAAGACCATTTAACAACATTTATATTTTTTAAGGGATGCTATCACTAGGTGTTACATCTTGGATTTCCGGAGATCACATGGAAATGTTAGAATTGCTTTTTGTTTTGTTTTTTCAAAGGAATGATATTTTTATTTTTATTATTATCATTATTTCAGCATATTACGGGATACAAATGTTTAGGTTACATACATTGCCTTTGCCCCACCCAAGTCAGAGTTTCAAACGTGTCCATCCCCCAGACGATACACACTGCACCCATTAGGTGTGTATATACCCATCCCTTTCTCCCCCTTCCCACCTGCCCGACACCTGATGAATGTTATTACTATATGTGCACTTAAGTGTCGGTCAGTTAAAACCAATTTGATGGTGAGTACATGCGGTGCTTGTTTTTCCATTCTTGGGATACTTCACTTAGTAGAATGGGCTCCAGCTCTATCCAGGATAATACAAGAGGTGCTAGATCCCCATTATTTTTTGTGGCTGAGTAGAGCTCCATGGTATACGAATATCACATTTTATTAATCCACTCATGTATCGATGGGCACTTGGTTGTTTCCACATCTTTGTAATTGTGACTTTGACAATAATTCAGGATTTCAATGGACATTAAAAAGGCACAACACTTAATATTCAGTTTCCTTTTTAGTGTGTTTTTCTACTCTTAAGATATGCCTCATGTGAGATGTTCTTAAATTATCCATATAATCTCAAGCTTTTATATTACATTTCTGCAGAAGCCTTAAATAATTTGATGCATGACTTTTCAGCTTCTTATACTTACTGGTAAACTATCTGGTACCTTCTTTTATTACAATTATGAAGATTAATATGTAATGTATTGCTTATACAGAATTATGAAATTTCATGTTGCAAAACGGAAGTTTAAGGAAACATTACGCCCATACGATGTAAAAGATGTCATCGAACAATATTCGGCTGGTCATCTGGACATGTTGTGTAGAATTAAAAGCCTTCAAACACGGTAAGCAATGAAAATATTATTCACTGTAAAGGAATGGGCACAGAAACTGTCTAGGAGGAACTTCTCTTTAGTAGAGAAAACCTCCGAATTCTATATTTTTAATTCATTTTTAGTGGGCAACTGGACATTTGCTTTTAACATAGAGTAAATCAGGAATTAAAAGCATCCAACTGTCTCCATTTCCTCATCTATAAAAATGAGGAGGATGTTAGTTCTTACCACATAGAAGTGTCATGAGCATTCAATGAGTTAATACATGTGACTCATAACATGTTAACAGGCTCGGAACCAAGTGCTCAATAAATGTTAATGGTTGTTGCTGATGTTTAAATTATTGCAGCTGCTGCTGTTACTGTTGTTTTTGTTATTATCTAAATCCTAACCATCCTTGAGAAATCAGTTAATCTTTCTCCTTCATGAAGCTTTACCCAACTCTCCAGCGCATAAAGACAGACCTTTCTCTTCTCTGACCACCTACAGCATTTAGAGTCTACTACAGAGCATAAGAGCACTCAGAATCTTCATTTCCTTCATTTGTGTCCTGTACAGTGCTGGACATACACTGTTCTTCCAATAGCACCTTATTGAGTGGTTTTAAAAAATGAGTTCAGCCGGGCGCGGTGGCTCACGCCTGTAATCCTAGCACTCTGGGAGGCCGAGGCGGGCGGATCGTTTGAGCTCAGGAGTTTGAGACCAGCCTGAGCAAGAGCAAGACCCCATCTCTATTAAAAAAAAAAAAATAGAAAGAAATTAGCTGGACAACTAAAAATATATAGAAAAAAATTAGCCGGGCATGGTGGCACATGCCTGTAGTCCCAGCTACTTGTAGGCTGAGGGAGGAGGATCGCTTGAGCTCAGGAGTTTGAGGTTGCTGTGAGCTAGGCTGACGCCACAGCACTCTAACCTGGGCAACACAGTGAGACTCTGTCTCAAAAAAAAAAAAAATGAGTTCAGCCAGGTGTGGCGGCGCACCCCTGCAATCCCAGCTACTCAGGATGCTAAGGCAGGAGGACACCTTGAGCCCAGGAGCTCAAACCTGCAGTGAGCTATGATCTTGCCACAGCACTCCAGCCTGGGCAACAAAGTGAGACCATATCTCTTAAAAAAGAAAAATGAGTGTAATATGTTAATTCCAACTACATATGGTTGATTGTGTTATCTTGAAGCCAAAATATTTAGTCAATTCCATTTTTGAGTCTTGCTTCATTATCAGTACAAATTAGCATTGTGATTGAAAGTTCCTAAAAAGCAGGGACTGAGTTTTAACATTTTTTATATCCCCAAAACACACTTACTCCAGTGTGAGGCATATCCTAAACACTTTATAAAAACACCTATTCATCAATTATAGAGGTCACAATTTGTTCATACACTAAGCAGATAATTACTGAGCACATTATGTATGCCAGGAACTGTGGACATCCAGAGATTAATAAAATAATGACCCACTCCTTGTAGAGCTGCTGTCCCCAACCCCTGGGCCGTGGGCCAGCACCTATTGGCACAGTAGGAGGTGAGCGGTGGCCCAGCGAGGCTTCATCTGTATTTACAGCCGCACCCCATCACGCATCACTGCCTGAGCTCCACCTCCTCCTCCCCCACTCTGTGGAAAAATTGTTTTCCATGAAACCGGTCCCTGGTGCCAAAAAGGTTGGGGACTGCTGTTGTAGAGCTTGAAACTTAATAGATTAGATATCATGGCAGAAAGTAGACACTATGTTTCTGTGCAAAGTAAGCAGTAAAGTTTAGTCAATACCCCTGAGAATTCAACTGGGGGCGGGGAGGGTGCGGGAAACACACCAGAAAAAAAAAAGTAATTCTCATTTAGGCTAATCAAGTTTCTTGAAAATTGCTGTAACTCATCCTGTGGTCATGTTACAATCTCTACCTAGGGGCCACGGTCTTCCAAATATTTTAATAGAACTACCTAAAACAACAACTCAAAGTTCTGAAGGAAAAAAAATAACTATGGCTTCTAGGTTTTTATAAAGTTGGAACTGTTACAGAATTTATAGAACTGATCTTGAGTTTGTAGCTCACGTATATTCTTCAACTCAAATTCCAAAAGGAAAAGACCATAGCTTTCTTATCTGCTTATCTTCCACATGTCAGATATACAATAAATGCTCATTGAATATTCTGTTCTATTAATGCAAAATAATCATAATTACGATTTTGTCATATTTTGAAGTGGTTAAATTCAGGAACTACCTGATCAGAGGTAGAAACAAATTACTTTGCAGTGTAGGACAGTTTTTCTTCCAGAAGCTCCCCCATAAGTGGTTTCATCTTGGACCAGAATAATGACAAAATTAATCTCGTGTGTCTTCTCATGTTACCAAAATAAGCACATCAACTGGAACAAATTCATCCTTATTTCATCTTCCATAAATTAAAGATAATTGTATTTAATTTTTTTTCAAAACACTTCATTCTGGCTTAGGGCAAACTCCATGTTCAGCATTCGTAATCAGGTCTCCTCTTTCTCTGACAGTGTTGATCAAATTCTTGGAAAAGGGCAAATCACATCAGATAAGAAGAGCCGAGAGAAAATAATGGCAGAACATGAGACCACAGATGACCTCAGTATGCTCGGCCGGGTGGTCAAGGTTGAAAAACAGGTACAATACAACTACATTGGTTAACTTTTCAGCCAGAATTTTTCAAATCAAAATTGATTATAGGCGGCCGGGCGCAGTGGCTCATGCCTATAATCCTAGCTCTCTGGAGGCCGAGACGGGCGGCTTGTTTGAGCTCAGGAGTTCGAAACCAGCCTGAGCAAGAGCGAGACCCCGTCTCTACTAAAAATAGAAAGAAATTAATTGGACAACTAAAAATATATAGAAAAAATTAGCCGGGCATGGTGGCACATGCCTGTAGTCCCAGCTACTCGGGAGGCTGAGGCAGGAGGATCGCTTGAGCCCAGGAGTTTGAGGTTGCTGTGAGCGAGGATGACGCCACGGCACTCTAGCCTGGTCAACACAGTGAGACTCTGTCTCAAAAAAAAAAAAAAAAAAATTGATTATAGGCATTTAGATGTATTATAGTGATTAATATATCTTCTTAATAAAAGGAATAAAATCAAGAAAGAATGAATGAAATTAAATTTTCTTCTCACAGTTCTGGAGGCTGGGAAAATAAATAAATAAATATATAAATAAATTTTCTTTGTGCATAGGCAGTGTTCTCTAACACACCTTTGGATTTCCATATAAAAGAATAGAAAATTTCATCTCATCAATTAATACTCAACTGGAAGCAGCTATAGATTTCAATAGTAAAATAATAAAGGTCTATTTTTCATTTGTATTTTGGTTATTTTCGTTGTTTCTCTTTTGGTCACTCTTTTCAAAAATAAAACAAAACCTTATTATAATTATGATGACACATTGAACGTTTGTTAACCCTGAGGCTGTATCATCATATACAAAGACAATTTCCCAGAAGTCAAATTGTTCCCCCAATTTAATTATAAATATTTCAAGTATTAGGTCTGAAGCATTTTGTACCTTTATTTTTAAATTCAAAATCACCTAGACCGGTACTTAAGGTCTTGATTTCATGATAGAATAAATTCCTTACTAGACTTCAGTAGAATTCCAGAATGAAGAGCTCAGGGAAGGCAATCCGATTGGAATGGGGAGTCTTGAGGTTGCATTTTTATAGTGTTTATATGATTTTTGAGAACATCAATTGTCCATTTTAAAAGAAATGGGAGGGAGAAGTGCCAATGGAGGTTATATGGAAGCCAAAGCCTCTCTCTATCCCTAAATCCTCCTCTGGCCCCACCACTACTAGGTATGTTCACTAAGGGTCAAGACTGCCTTGTACTTTAGATTCAATATCGATTTGACTGTATTGGTACACCCTGATTTCACTTCTTAATTCTAGAAGTGAAGTTTATTCATAATAACCCATTATGTTCATGTGTAACCATTTTTCCCACTTCTAGGTACAGTCCATTGAGTCCAAGCTGGACTGCCTACTCGACATCTATCAGCAGGTCCTCCGGAAAGGCTCTGCCTCCGCCCTCGCTTTGGCTTCATTCCAGATCCCACCTTTTGAATGTGAACAGACATCTGACTATCAAAGTCCTGTGGATAGCAAAGACCTGTCCAGTTCTGCACAAAACAGTGGCTGCTTATCCAGATCAGCTAGTGCCAACATCTCGAGAGGCCTGCAGTTCATTCTGACGCCAAATGAGTTCAGTGCTCAGACTTTCTATGCGCTTAGCCCTACTATGCATAGTCAAGCAACACAGGTGCCAATGAGTCAAAGCGATGGCTCTGCAGTGGTGGCCACCAACAACATTGCAAACCAAATAAACACGGCACCCAAGCCAGCAGCCCCAACAACTTTACAGATCCCACCTCCTCTCCCAGCCATCAAGCATCTGCCTAGGCCAGAGACCCTGCACCCAAACCCCGCAGGCTTACAGGAAAGCATTTCTGACGTCACCACCTGCCTTGTTGCCTCCAAGGAAAATATTCAGGTTGCACAGTCAAATCTGACCAAGGACCGTTCTCTGAGGAAAAGCTTTGACATGGGAGGAGAAACTCTGTTGTCTGTCCACCCCATGGTGCCGAAGGACTTGGGCAAATCTTTGTCTGTACAAAACCTGATCAGGTCGACTGAGGAACTGAATATACAGCTTTCAGGGAGTGAGTCCAGTGGCTCCAGAGGCAGCCAAGATTTTTACCCCAAATGGAGGGAATCCAAATTGTTCATAACTGATGAAGAGGTGGGTCCCGAAGAGACAGAGACAGACACTTTTGATGCCGCACCACAGCCTGCCAGGGAAGCTGCTTTTGCGTCAGACTCTCTAAGGACTGGAAGATCACCATCATCTCAGAGTATTTGTAAGGCAGGAGAAAGTACAGATGCCCTCAGCTTGCCTCATGTCAAACTGAAATAAGTTCATTGTTTTCTTTCCAGGCATAGCAGTTCCTTTAGCCATACATATCATTGCATGAACTATTTTGAAAGCCCTTCTAAAAAGTTGAAATTGCAAGAATCAGGAGGAATATGAAAGGCAGTTTATAAGCCTGTAATCTTTTAATTGCATGAAAATGCATGTTTAGGGATGGCTGAAATTCCAAGGTGCATCAACATTAACCCATTCACTTAGTAATGTACCTTGACTTAAAAAGCCTGAGAAACCAAACACAGCTAACGCTATGGGGTGTATGAATATGTCAAGATTAGATCATTTAGGAGATTTGACGCTGTAATTTCAAAATCTTGGGAGTAAACACCTTCAAATTTCAGGCATTTCTGCTTTGTGACTAAACACGAAATATATTTTCAAAATTAGGCCATAATGTATATTTAAACACAAAGGCTATCAACAGCTGCTAACAAGGTATCAAGTAAAGCAGATTTTGGGAATAATAGAAATGGCTGCTTATTTTAAGATATATTTGCCAACCCATTCTTATTCAGTCATTTTATTATTAATGTAATTTGAATGTCAATTTGTGTGCTTTTGGTGATTTAGCGCTGTGGCAAGCAATTTTGCACATCATTTTCATGTTGTTCTTTATGACAAGAATGTTCTTCAATTAGAAAATGTGCAAATAATGAAATTCAGGGCCAGTGGGGCAAATAGACTATTTGACATATTTGACTTTATGGAAACATATTCCCTGATGGCAGAATCAACTGCATAAGTGGTCAACTTCTGCACAAGCATGTGAAATACTGATTGGTAGGACAGCCACCATGATTGGGCTGGTCTCTCTGCAATGACACCAACCCCAGGCTTGCCATTACTGCCCACATGAAAGGCAAGTGTGAGAAGCTATTCTCATTTAGCTGACGTATTGGTAGGACCCTGGGGAATGGGACATTTGAGTGGGACTGAGATAGGAAAGGCTTGAAAAGAATCCAGAAACACCACCAGGAAGTAGGCAAAGTTAAAGAAAATGACTTCCCCCTCAAGGAGCAATGAGAGGGAAAGAAACAAACCAAAATAAAAGAAATAGATTTTTTAGAAAATGAGTATTGCTAGGGAATTCAACTACCTAAACATCCCTTATTCTTATATATAAACAGAGAATTTTGCAAGGTATTTATTTTTTAATATGCCCTGAATGTCTTTTGCTATTATGTGTACATTTTGCATATGAAAGGCTAAAAGTAAAGTTCCTTTCCTTTTTATACTATGGTGAACATTTTCTATTGTCCCCAAGAATGTTGTTCCAGATCTGAAATAACTGGTTCAGTTTCCTGATATATACATTTACAATCTGAAGCCAGATAACACTGGCAGGGTCTGCAAATCAAAACACTTAACAGTATAACATGGCAGCAGAAAGACAAAGGGAAACAAAATGAAAAATGTATTTATCAAGAAAGCAAGCATTGCTGACTGCTTGTTAGAAACCAGTTTAGCTATCTCAGACCATCAGAACTCCAGCCTAAGTAACAGCATTCAAAAGGCAAGGAGACAAGAGATAGCACTTCAATTCAGTTAAACCCTAGCCACAGAAGGACTCAAGAAAGGAAGAGTTTTTTTCTTGGCAGACATTAGTGCTACCTCCAGAAATACTTCTCCAGCAGCTAGGCAGAATGAACAGGGATATCGAGTGGCTGTTCGAAGGAAGGAGGCCCTGAACTCCACCAATCCTCCCCAACTCTCTCCTCAACAGGCTTTCTCATTCACTGACTCTCCCCTGCTTTTCTTTTTCTATTAATTGCTTATTGATTTCCTGCTTCTGAATTTCGCCAGGCCTTAACCAGCCTCCATCCCCAAGTAAACCAATTCACTCTACCTAAAATGTGTTTCTCAACCTTTTAAAATCTTTGTCCCTTTTGATAAACACTGAGATTTTAAAAGCTTTCTCTTCTCACCCCATTTGGATTCTAACACACTCCCCTGGAGTGTATCATTCAGAACCTTCTTGGCTGCTGGAGAAACAGAGAAGATGGAGTCTAAATTTTACACCCCAGTTAAAAAGATTTTGTCAATCTTTTAAAGCAATTATTTTCATTTTCCAAATATAGAATGTTAGTAAGTTATTAAATGCAATTTTTTATCTACCCATGTCTCCACCCAACCTGAAGTTGAGATACACTCTCCCAAGAATGTTGCACACATGAATACACATGCGCGCGCACACACACACACACACACACACACACACACACAGACACACACACACACACCTCCACTGACCTAAAGCCAGACACCTGCCAGGCACTTGGCAGGCTCTCTCCAAGTATTAGCTGAGGAAGAGGAGGGAGGCAGCAATTTTCAGGTAGCACTGATTCTTGGACATACTCTGTCCCGGGTCGAACCCCACTGGCAGCAGGAATTCTGAATGTATTGGGGACCCCTTCTTAGGCCTTGTTTGGCCTCAAACACAGTATAGTTCATACAGAATTGCTGAAGACTGAAGATTCAGAAAGAAAACCTAAATACATCACTGAGGTCTTAATCATAGCAAAATGTGATAAACCACGTTGTGAAAAACTTTTATACATTGAAGCCATGACCATTTTGTGTCTATCTTACTCTAGCACAAAAATTTTTGGATGTTAAAAGATAGTTGTATTGTGTGAAAACTGTAGGATTCTGTCTGTTGTGTTACTGTCTATGGAAACGAGAGGGGTCTCCCATTTACACTTAGCCAAGTCCATTAGTCAATCCGAAATGGTGTCTTGAAGCACAATTTAGCTGAGCACTGAGTAGCACATGCTTTCTCAGTTCAAGTTTGTCTGCTTTCTTCAACATGTAGGGTTGATCAAGTTACTACTTAATTACAAACAGCCCTTGTATGAGATTAACTAAAAAATTTTGCTATGTCTGATCTAAATGTTTGCATTTTGTTCAACTAAATTAATATCTGTAGATTGCAAGTTTTGTTTAAAATAAGACATTTTATTTAAGTTTTTAAGTCCTTATCTCCTGTTCTAAGGTGCCTTTCTAACCTCCCATTGACTCAGTGATTCTGAAAGTTCTCAATTTGCAAGTAAAACAAGCCTAATAGAGAGGAGGAAATCAGGCACAAAGTGACTAATTCTCATGCCCATTTGCAAAGCAAAACTGTTAAGGAATGATGAAACCTCGGCGACTCGATTAATGGATCACTTCATTCAACCAGATTAAGGAAATATCGTAAATATTAACTTATCTCCCCAGAAGCTGATATTTTTTGCCTTAAATGACATGGTTGTGTTTTCGTAAGAGAAACTTAATTTAATATAATTATGTGCATTTAAGTGAGCAGTTCTAAAAGTCATGTATGACAATGCCACTGTCTGTTTCCTGAAAACAAATAAATCAGGAACATCATATCCATTTCAAGCTACCATTAAAATGTAATTTCCTTTGCTCTCTTTTACTGGGATTATCTGTTTTAAAGTAAAACATTAAAAAGATGTCTGTAAACAGCTAGTATGACTATTTTTATCTGGAACTAACTGACTGGTCCGATCAACAAAACTGACAGATTTGGAATGTACAGATTTTGGAATGAAATATAAAAATTATCTTTTTTCAGTGTTGCTGAAGAAGTCTTTGGTAATTTGGAAAGGGGGGAGATTTGCATATGCTCTTAAAGGTATCATAAGAAACATTAATTTGATATTGATCATAACTCAGATACCGACACATGTGAGTTTTGTGCTATTATATAATAAAACATATGATCAGAAATGGGGACCAGGCAGGTGCCCAAATGCTGCAGCCTTTGGCAACTCAGCACCTATCCAGCTCTGACCTACCAGGGCAGGGCTTCTGCTCCAAAGGGACCTTTTCCCCTTCTTCCCTAAAAGATCCATCCCATTCCTAGGCTGGGCATGGTGGCTCACGCCTGCAATGCTACCACTTTGGGAGGCCAAGCTGAGAGGATCACTTGAGCACAGGAGTTCAAAACCAGCCTGAGCAAGAGTCTCATCTCTACAAAAAACTAGAAAAATTAGCCATGCGTGGTGACATGCTCTTATAGTCCCAGCCACTCCAGAGGCCGAGGCAGGAGGATGGCTTCAGCCCAGGCGTTTGAGGTTGCAGTGAGCAATATTGACACCACTACACTCTAGCCCAGGCAACAGAGTGGGACCCTGTCTTAAAAATAATAATAATAATAATTTAAAAAATTTAAAATCCCATTCCTTCTGTTCCACTAGCAATTTTGCACTAAGTGCCCTGGATTCATTCCAGTGGAATTATTCTCAAGGAGGCTCGGAATGTTAGAACTCTGGAACACAAAGCAAAAAAGCCCAAACAGAGGTATTTTAGACAGGAATAGAAGAATGAGTGTTATCCTGGAGGGAGAAGGGAGCTTCCCACCATGGCTCTAAAGAGATCAAACAGGTATGTGTCTATTCTTTTTTTGTTTACATTCAATAAGTTAATTTTAGCTTTACCTTTGAATATACACTTTGTAGCAAAGGAACAAGGAGTACTTCTAGAATTTATGCATTTTCTTTGATAGATAATGAATTCTTTTTTTTTTCAGAGTATTATGGGGGTACAAACGCTTTGGTTATATAAATTGCCTTTGCACCACCCGAGTCAGAGCTACAGCGTGTCCAATCCCCCAGACAGCATGCACCTCACCCGTTAGTTGCAAGTTTACCCATCCCCTCCTCCCTCCTCCCACCTGCCCAAGATCCAATGAATGTTACTTCCACATATGCGCATAAGTTTTGATCAATTAGTACCAATTTGATGGTGAGTACATGTGGTGTTTGTTTTTCCATTCTTGTGATACTTCACTTAGAAGAACGGGCTTCAGTTCCATCCAGGATAATACAAGAGGTATTAGTTCACCTTTTTTGTGTGTGTCTGAGTAGTACTCCATGGTCTATATATACCACATTTTATTATTACACTCATGGATTGATGGGCACTTGGGTTGTTTCCACATCTTTAGGTATGTGTCTATTCTATCAACTTCTAGACAATTGAAAATACAATTGTGTATGAAACAGGCTTGACCAACTTAAAAATGTAAACTGCTTCCAGACATTTTTGGAACTATTTTAGCCATACCTCCCACCCCCATCATTTAAAAGCAATATATTCTATCCTAACCATTGATAAAAATAACTTCCCAGGCCAGGTGCGGTGGCTCACGCCTGTAATCCTAGCACTCTGGGAGGCTGAGGCGGGCGGATTGTTTGAGCTCAGGAGTTCGAGACCAGCCTGAGCAAGAGCAAAACCCTGTCTCTACTAAAAAAAATAGAAAGAAAGTATCTGGACAACTAAAAATATATAGAAAAAATTAGCCGGGCATGGTGGCGCATGCCTGTAGTCCCAGCTACTCGGGAGGCTGAGGCAGGAGGATCGCTTGAGTCCAGGACTTTGAGGTTGCTGTGAGCTAGGCTGACACCACGGCACTCACTGTAGCCAGGGCAACAGAGTGAGACTCTGTCTCAAAAAAAAAAAAAGAAAAAAATAGCTTCCCAGACCTTGACGTGGCTATTTTATTAGCTTCATTTCAACTTCAACAAGAATCTGGTACAAGTAAAAATTGTTTATTTGAAACACTTAAATTTTTATTAACTACAAGACTTCTCCCTCTAACCTACCTAATTCCAAATTCCTGAGGTTTTTACCACATTTCAAAGCAGAAATTTATCAGATACATTGTGCAAACTATAGATTTATGTACTGCCCTGAAAATCACAGCACCACAAAACTGGTGAATGGCAAAATTTTCCCGCAGAAATAAATAGGAAAGCCAAAGGTACCTTGGTATGATATATTTCTCTTTGCCAATTTACATAATTTACTTTATTTCTGTCGTAATTTTGGTAACAATCTTAAGTCCAGTATGCTCTAGGATAGGTATCAGGATTCTAGGGTTCCCATACACTGTCACCATACCTGTATCTACTTTTAAAACTTTTTACCTATGTGGTTTTTTTCCTTATCTTTGATGACACTCATCTCTTTCCATTACTTGCTTCTACTTCCTTCTCTTTTCTTTTGCCTACATTGCTGTGATTCACTTCCTATATTGCCAGTCCCTGCCCGTATCTGTGCAGGTACTCACACCTTCCCCACACTGCAGCTCAGGGTGCCGCTTGCCCTTATATAAGCCATGAGGACATCACACATTGCACACGCCAAGAGCACGCATGCATTTGAGAATTGCTGCTGCTCTTCACCTGAGCCCTCTGGGCAATGCTGTTACCAGAGATCTCTCCGCTTGTCGGAAGGGAAGGCCAACACCATTCCAGTATGGGAACTCCCTGCTTTCAGAGCAGACTAATTCATCTGCTCTGTGTTCCCAAGCCCCTAGCTGTCCCCAGTTGCACCTCCCTGCCCCATATAGACAGCATCTCACTCTCACTCTTTTCCCTCGTAAACATTCTTATGCCTCTCCCATGTTACTAGCAACTTCCCAGTAACCTCCCTTCCTCTTTAGTTTATTCTATACTTCATCTTAACTTTAGAAACAAACTCTGTACTTATAAAATAAATGATATAAAGTACTTCCATTTCCACAGCATCCGTCCACTAACCTGCACATGATAGCCAGACCCAAACCACACGACAAACTGCTCTGGGAGGATCTCCACGACCTTCTAGAAGCTGATTTGATGGACACATTCAACCAGCATCCCATTTGGCTTTTCTGTGGTAGTTAACAGTGCAACCACTCTTTATTTATCTTGAAATTCTCTCCTCTTCAGAACACTACCCCTTCCCGGTTTGTCTCTCTAGGATATAGAGAAAAAAACAAAGTGTATTCTGTCACTCAGCAATCAACACAGAAGACTTCTGTGACCTCTTGATCACGAAGAAGTGTGTGGCGATTTCTCTCCACTGTCAAAAGACAAATTACAACAAATTTAATTTAAAGATCTTAATGACTTTGGTTTGTGATTCCTGAATTGGGCAACACCTCATTTTATTAAAAAGAATGTTCTGATAAGCTGAGTGGAGGAGGTTGGTTTTATAGACTGAAAAGGGCTGAGGAAAGCAGAAACAGAAAACAAAAAGCAAATTGGTTGTTTCAAAGTTACTTCCCTTGTAAAGGTTAAAGCAGAAGGGACTTCCTTATCTTGTAGGCTAAAACTGGCTGTTTGTAGATTTGGCTAGCACCTCTCTCCTGATTTCTCAAAAGGTCAGACAAACAACTTAGTTTTGGCTTGGTGACGTGACTCTTTTAGCATGAGTGACTCCATTTTGGTTTGGTCTGTTGAACCTAGTGCAGGAGCTCGGTCCAAACCAATGGCCTCCTATACATTTTATTTAACATCACCAACAACCAATCAATTAGCTCTGCAGCAGACAGCAGCTGGGTGTCCTCTAATTCAATTCAATTCTGACACTGTCCACCTGGAGATAGTGTCAGAGCCCACAGGTTGAGAGCTCAGTCCCACAAGACTGCCTCCCACTTCAGATGCCAGCCACAAGCCCCAGGTTGTTTTACCTGTGTTTCTGACCGACCAGCTGTAAATTGGGGTTCCCACAACCTCCTCCTTGAGGGTTCAATTAGTTTTCTAGAATGGCTCACAGAACTCAGGAAAACATTGACTTACGTTTACATGTTTATTATAAAGGATGTTACAAAGGATACAGACGAAGAGATACACAGGGTGAAGTTATGTGGGAAGGGCATACCACCCTCCAGGAACCTCCATGTGTTCAACTATCCAGAATCTCCACGAACCCAGTCCTTTTGGATTTTTATGGAGGCTTCATTTTGTAGACATGATTGACTAAATCATAGGCCTTTGGTGATCAGCTCATCCTTCAGCCCCTCCTCCCTCTCCAGAGTCGGGGGGTGAAGCTGAAAGTCCCAACCCTACAATAATCATACCTCAGCCTTTTCTGTGACCAGCTCCCATCCTGAAGCTATCTGGGGCCCCAGTCACCAGTCATCTCATTAACATACTAAAGACACTCATCACTTTGGGGATTACAAAAGTTTTAGGAGCTGTATGTCAGGAAAGGGGACTAAGACCAAATACTGTATATATTTCACAATATCACAGTCTCCTACTTCTATGGCTCAATCATCTTTATAGACTTCTCCAAGCTTCTTATTGTTTTTCATCACTTAACTGTCGGTGTTCCTGTGGATTCCACCATCAGCCTCTTCCCTTTTCTCCTTCATGCTTCAAGCTCTTCCCAGGTGGTCTCACCTATGACTCAACTACTAAAGTAGGATGATCCCACCCAATCAGTATCTCCAGATCCAATGTCCCTCCTGAGCATCACCTTTAGATGTCTTGACTTGGGCCCAAAGTTACCTTGACTTTTTTTTTTTTGAGACAGAGTCTGGCTCTGTTGCCCAGGCTAGAGTGCCGTGGCGTTAGCCTAGCTCACAGCAACCTCAAACTCCTGGGCTCAAGCAATCCTTTCACCTCAGCCTCCCGAGTAGCTGGGACTGCAGGCATGCGCCACCATGCCCGGCTAATTTTTTCTGTATATATATATATATTTTTTTAGTTGTCCAGATCATTTCCTTCTATTTTTTAGTAGAGACAGGGTCTCGCTCTTGTTTAGATTCGTCTCGAACTCCTGACCTCGAGCGATCCACCCGTCTCGGCCTCCCAGAGTGCTAGGATTACAGGCGTGAGCCACCGCGCCCAGCCGCAAAGTTACCTTGAATGCCCCAGATTAAAACTACTGAAGGGCAGGGACATCTCACGCACATTATACCTCTGACTTCTCAGGTAGTACCAGGGAGTAAACATTCAATACGTTAATGAGCGCCAAGCCTTTTATTCAGCTTTCAACAATTTCCAACCCCTAACTTGAGGCCTCTCAGTAAAGGGGAGAGTGTGCTCATTAAGCCTCAGTCACACCGTGTCACGAATTCTGTCACTTTTCCCAAAGGTCTTGTACTTTTCCAAAGTGGCCTGGGAAGAAATTAATTAATGCCATCTAACAAGTAACCATGTTTCTACAAGACTGAGAGGAGCACCTCCCTAAGCAGCCCCATTCTCATGCCATCTAAGCCTCAGCATCCTTGGTCTCTATCCCTCCTCCATCCCCAAAACAGTTGGCTCAGACCCATAGAGGACACCCATGCCTAGACTTGCCCATTCATCAGAAAGATTAACTTCTCTCAAACTTCACTGTAGACTCCAAAGAAAGAAGGGGGACTTCATTTGAATGCCAGCTAGAAAAAAGAAAGAAGGGGAACTATTCTCCCTTCTCCTGTCCCTGAGTCCTGTGACACTACATTCCTGCTCCCCACTTCTCTTTACCCCATCTCCTACCAATGCCAAACCCATAGCCAGAGCCCAGTCTATTTAGTCTTTGGACCTCAGGCTTTAGAATAGCAACACAGGATTAGTGACTACCCAATACTGTGCCAGAAAGTGCTTCCCAGTTATTGTCTCCTGTAATCCTCACATTACCACAAATAGTGTATCAGATAGGAAACATTTGGCTGGAGGAGTGAGAAAACCTTAGCTGAAACAATCCTAACTATGGGGACATTTTTATCGAACATGGCTGAAAGAACAGAAGGGCTGCCTCCAGGCAAAGCACAATTTGTTCAATTACATAATCAACCTTCCTGGTTCTCTCTGTCTCTGCAATCTGGCAGTTTACCATTGGTGGTTCCTCTGTTGTCCACAAGATGACAGCTAGTGGCGATTGGTAACACACACCTCCTTGATCACATCTAACAGGAGAAGGGAGGGGACAGGGAGCGCTCCATTCAAGTGTGGAATATAAATCCTTTCCTGACACGTGATTAGACTAAAACAGATCACATGTTCATTCCTGAACGAGAAAGTCGCAATGTGTATGCCCTGATTGGCTTAACCCAATCAATCAGCATTACCTTTTCGGAGCAAGGGACGTAGGGGAGACCTTCATCAAACAATAGTTCTGCTAAAAGAAAGGCAGTGAAAGAATGTATGCCAAAAAAAAAAATTGTCCATCAGAGTTAGTTACTATTACTATCTGTTTTATAGATCAGAAAACCAATGTTACCAAAAGTTTGGTACTTGTCCCCAAGGCAGCATCAGAAGACTGAGTACAATTGGTTTGAGGAGAAGGAAAGAGTTTTATTAATTTGCTGGCGAATGGGGAGGATGGAGACTCCTGTCTGAAATGCTATGTCCTGCTTCTGAAAAGTATAAAGCTTCTAAAGGGTCTCATCAATCCCATCTATGGCTAAAACAATCTCATAACCTCCACCTGGATTAATCCCATCTTCAGCTAAACCCATCTCATGACCTCCACCCAGACAATTCCCTTGAGCCATCTCCTTGTGGCACAAAGAATAAAAGACGTTCCCCTGCCCCTCCCCACCACTGGCCTGAGACAGGGATACAAGTCCTAGGTCTCCAAAAGGAGTGGGGGATGTTTTAAAGAGACAAAACATTTTTGCTATTTTTTTAAGCCATTTCTTATGTTACACCAACACACTGAGAAACCAGTAAACCACCAAAGATCATAAAGCTACTTAGTGGTAGAGCTAGGATTTAAATGGATGTACTCTCACTCCAGTGTTTGAAATATTAACTCCTACATTATAGTACCTAGCTAGGATGTGCCCACACAGAAACCTTTGGTGACTGGGATATAGAGATGAAAATTATAGCCTCCAGAAGACAGAATGTTAATTTGATCATTCTTGGTGTGAAAGTTAATCAAAGCAGAATACTTTTTGTGCACATGTCTTTTACAAATTAGGTTTTCCCTTTACTTTATGAGCCATCAATCTTGAAATTATCAACTTAGAAGTAAACATAATATTCCCTTTGAGAATAGTGTTGATTTGGTTGTTTTCTTCTTCCAGTCAGATTCGAAGTGTTTTTCCACTGTGAATCTGACCTTTCCAACATTTATTAACTGACCATGTACATTTCCTAACATTTGACCCCTCCACTCTGGTCCAAAACACCATCATCCCCCTCCTAGAGTACTGCAATCGTCTCGTTGTAAGACACAGAATGCTCAAAAAGGAGCAAATTAAGAGGAAGTGTTCAAGTAAGGACATATCAACCTTCCATAATCTTGGGTAGAGAGATCCAAAGGTAGATTTGGCATTTGGGAGAAAGTTCTGGAATGGAGATTAGGAAGCCTTACTAATCAGATTTATTCATGTTCTGAGGGGCCTCAGAATCCTTTGCTCCCTGAAAGCCACTCCCTCCACTCCCACTCCCAACCTCTGGCCATCAGGGCCAAGGCCTGGCTGCCTGCTTCACTGGGCAGTTGGGGGAACACATGCCATCTCTGTATGGACCCCTCCTCCCACCACCATCCCTTTCTCCCCTTTTGTCAGCATTTTAAGGTCTGCGAGGACTGTGAGACTCTTAGGAGGATCCCTTCTTTTCAGAAGCCCCTGTTTTCACTCAACTCAGAGCAGCCTGACCAGGTTCCCAGTCTAAGAGAAGTAGTTCATAAAAGAGCTGTCTTTTGTTTCCAGCTCCTTCACTTGGCTGTGCCTCACCATTAGCACTAGGCTTGCCCAGAGAAGCTTCTTCTGGGCTGGATAAGTTTATCCAGAGGAAAGAGGACAGCACGCCAAAGGCTTTGCATATTAGGTGGCTTATTTTATTGGGTATCATTGCCAGGAGAACAGAAGACTTTCTTACATTTAGGAAACTTCCCTCAGACACACGCCTAGAAGGCCTGCAAGGCACAGGACTGGGCCCACAAAGTCAATCTTACAATGTCTTTCAAGCCTTTCTCAAAGGCTAAGCCAAGACTTCCCCTTACATCTCAACTCCCGTGGGGAAGATCAGTCCTTTATCACGGATAGAGTGAACTCAGATGGAACCCGGAACAACCAGCCAGTAGGTAAAGGGAAGCCTCAGGAGCACTAAGAGAGATATTTCCACTTATCCTGGTGGCCAAAGACAGGTCTCCGGTGTTGGGCTCCATGCTCAAGGGGGTCGCCAGGTCATCCTTGGTCAGGGGCTGGCTCCGGACACGCCGCAGCATCTCGAGGCCTGTTGGGGGAATGCCCAGAGCTGGTAAAGCGGCGCCCATGACTGGAGCCCCAGGGCAGGCCAGAACTTCCATGGGGACACTGTGGGGGTGTCATGCCACCCAGGCCTTCCCAGGTGACCCATTTACACCTCCTTAACACCTTCCCCTCCCCTGAACAACCATTAATACGTGCCACAAAAAATGGGCCCTTCCCTTCTCAACAGACTCCAGGGAGCGCGCGGATTCCCAGGCACCCAAGTGGTTCCTCAAGAACCCAAGGTACCATGCAACTCTGCCAAGTCTCCACTAAGCCCTCAACCACAGTTCAGCCAAGGATACCTACCCCGGGCATGACAATAGGAGTCCTGGCTACCCACACACAATATCATGTGCAATAGCCACTGCCTTGCGCTCGGTGGTCCGACCACAGTGACGCGAGTCTGGCCTGTGGCTGTAAACCACCTCTCCAGTTGAATGAGGGTGTAGCTGTGCTCCTCGATGCAGCGAAGGTATGTGTCACTCTGCCCTGTGAGTGTAAGAAGTGAGAAGACGGACTGTAAGCCACCAGCACTTGGGGAGTGGGAGGTGGCCTTGGGGGTAGAGACCTGGGACAGATGGAGGTGGGAAAGTAGGGGGAAGATCAGAAGAAGGAATAAAGGAGGGGACAAAAGCAAAAGCCACTCACCGAAAATAAGCTCCTCCTGGTCCTCTTCCATGTAAAATACCAATGGAACACGAAAGTTTTGGGGCATGGTCCACCATGGCTTCTTGCCGGGAGTGCTGGTTTCCATGTCCATACACTCAGCTGCTACCTGGCTTCAGTAATGGGGCAAGTGCAAGCAACTGGCTGAAAAAGGACTTGGAAAAAGTGAAGAAGGGCCAAGGCCCTGTCATTACTATAGGCGCCTAAATGATCCGCCTCTTGAACCACTTTAGAATTGTCATCCAATCCCAGTAGCTCCTCTCAAGAAAATCCATTTTAGGGCTGGGTGTGGTGGCTCACACCTGTAATCCTAGCACTCTGGGAGGCCAAGGCAGGAGGATCGCTCAAGGTCAGGAGTTTGAGACCATCCTGAGCAAGAGTGAGACCTCATCTCTACTAAAAATAGAAACTAATTAGCCTGGCAACTAAAAACAGAAATAAAAAATTAGCCAGGCGTTGTCGCTCACGCCTGTAGTCCCAGCTACACGGGAGGCTGAGGCAAGAGGATCCTTGAGCCCAGGAGTTTGAGGTTGCTGTGAGCTAGGCTGATGCCAGGGCAACAGAGCGAAGACTATGTTTCAAAAAAAAGAATAAAGAAAATCCATTCTAAGTAATTGTTTACTCTGAGCTTAATCCTTTTAGGCCAAACCGAATTATCAGATCAGTGCTTACCTTTCTGATGCCCAGAAATCCAAAATTTTCTTCATTCTAATTTCAAAGAATTTTGGAGCAAATCTACTGGGCATGAACCAGGTTTGGGGTTGAGGAACAGAAGGTACTGGAGCAGGAAGGCTCCAGAATGGGCTTCCTAGATTTGGACAGGTACCAGCATCCAAGCAATGACTATATGTAGTCAGACAAGGATGGGTTTATTTAATGTGCTGCATCAAGGGACAGAAAACACCGCAGGAAAATAGAGCCTTACAGGAGAAACTTGTAGAAAGCTAATTGTAGGGGTGGCTAGGTGAGTCTAAGGAGTGTTTAGGGAAACAGAGATCGCTTTTCTAACATGGGGCAATTTGGTGATTATCTTGGTAACTTTTATCTAGGAGGTAGGGAGGCTATCACGGTCTTGATTACAGAGTATTGTTTCTCTCTGGTTTCAAACATAATTACAGACTAGCCTTTCTACATCTTCCATCACAATCACTGAGTGCTCTTAACCAGTAAAAGTATTTAGCAAGAGATATTTATGTTTGGTAGGGATGATTAGAATTTACCTGTCAGCTTCCAACCGCAAGCTTCTAGGTGCTTCTCACTTTTCAGCCTCCCCTTTTGACCAAAAACAGACAAAGTCAGCCCTCAGGACTTTAATCCGTGGGGTACAAGTCCATATCACTGGCAGAATCCATTGATCACAAGGTTATTGGGAGAACACTGTCTGCATCTACATACACTTGGTCTTCATATACCTTTTCTTGCAAAATGAGGCGTTGAATCATCTGAAAAGACAATGATTGCCCAGTAGCATTTAAGCTAACCAGGGTCAACTACAATACAGGTAATTACTAGAATCAAAATAATTATTAATCCTATTAATAGGCTACAAAGAAAGGGCCGGATTTCAAAACCAGGCCATGAAATCATGTCCAAAAATCCAAATGAATCTGTTCTAGAGAGCCAGATAATCTTTTCTTTTAACTTAGCCACAATACTGTTCTACCTAACCAGTAATGTTTTAGGTAGGTGCTGCAAACACTGTTTGCTATAAAACAAAGTTCTTCTTGGCGAACCAAGAAGAAACCAAAGACTATACAATCATCCATGACCACCATGAAATTTTAGTAGTTTATTGGACCTCTGGAGAAAAAATACTGTCATTTATGACTTCTTTTAGGGCCAGAGACAAATTCTGAACTACATTTTCTAGTTGTATTATTCCTACTATTGGAATTGTAGCTCCTAGAGTGCAGATGAAGAGAGAGTCATTTATTAATATCTCTCCATGCTTGCCTTGTTTTAGGTCTTTGAGTACTGTTCTCAGAGAAACAGTCTCCTGTAGGAGTAGATGTTTAAAATATTATTAATAAAATAGTCTAAAAGTATATTACACAGGATAGGTTTGTGTAATGATCAGGTGACCTGATGTCCACATAAAAAGCAGTACCTTAGTGTTGCACAAACTATATCAGGGGTGTGTCAGTATCATTGATCACAGTGACAGCAAGACAATTATTAATCCTTCAATATGTGAAGATTGCTTGAGTGAAGGCTGGGGAGTCATTGAAGATAACAGACTAATACAGCAAGGATAGCCCCAATACATTGTTGCAATGCTGTCAGGAGAAGTATTTTGTCGTTTGGGGTTAGTGTCCAATTTTGATAAAACTGAAGGTAAAAATTAACATTGTCAAGAAAATTCAAATTCCAGGAGGGACCTATAGAAGAAAATCTGCCTTTTGAAGTGTTGAAAGGAATAGCCATTAAATTTTTGTTAGTGGAATCAGATGGAGGATAAAAGATACATTAGTAAGTTAGGCTTAAACAGTAGCTATAGTCTGAGAAAAACACGGTTTTGCCATTCCTTAGGTGGCAGAGAAATTCTGTACTACAGAGGATTAAGATAAGATCAACAAGATTTGTGAAGCTTGAAAACTTTTGCTTGGGCTTTAGGGGGCACCAAAACACAATGATGAGTAGAGCAAAATTTTTTAAACAGGAGGGTGACGATATCAGAAAATTTATCTTGTTTTATTGTCTTGGGTAGAGAAGTGTCTACTTGGTATCATCAGCAGCTTGATCCGAAGATCTTGGTTTGGTAGTTTTCTTCCAAAGATAATTTGTTTCTGGGCAATACTTAAGAACCCTCAGTTGATGGTTTCCCTCCCGATGGTCTCCCTTTCCACTGAGGCCAAGGGTAGTTTTTCCTTTGATTTTTAGAAGCTTAGTCTCTTCCAAAAGACTAAATCTTCAGATTTCTAACCATGATAGGTTAATTAGGTGAGTTTCTTGGGAAGGCTGCTGTTACCTATTAAAAGTCAGGTGCACCAAATTAATTCTTTGTAGTACTTGGAAATGTGAGTGAAAGGGGCGGCCTTGGTGAAAAAACAGGAAAATATCTAATCCCATAATTTCCTAATAACATCTAAAGATCAATCATGAGCTGTCTCCCTGCTCTCTCTATTCTCTCCCTAGCTGGCAGGCACCCTGCAGGAACTCTGTTTTCAGAAACATCTGAAAAGGGCCCAAAGACAGAAAAGAAATGTAAATATTTCTCTTTATTTGTTTTATAGACTCAAGGTGTTCCCGAGAAGCTCCGGGAGGGACAGCAGAAAGGCAAACTCCAGGCCTTAGTTTCCTACCTAAAATGATATCTGAGGGGCAAAATCACATTCTCTGCAATAAGCCTGACTACATTTCAGAGATAATCAAGTCTCCAGGAGCAGAAAAAATGAAAAAGCCGGACAACCTGATGTCTGGAAGCTGCCCCCTGCTAATTACTCTACAGCCCTTTCTGTTTCAATTGACATCACTACTTTTTTTTAATTTCTCTTTGCCCCCATAAGATCAGCAAGCCACTTGGCCTCAGGGCTGGCACCCCCTTCCCTTTCTTTGGGATGCCACCCGTCTCCCTGCTCTCCCTCTCTTTCTCTTTATTTCTCTCTCCCTCTCATTCTCCCTCTCCTTCTAAAAGGATAAAATAAACTTTTTTAGTTTTATATATCCTAATCTCTGCATGAGAAACTTTCCTCCACCGGCACCATGAGCACCTACGACGCTTTCCACCCTAACAGTGAGCTTGCAATATGGTGGAGTACCGGTTCAGCAGTGAATTCCTAAATGCACAGAGTGGCATATGGATCCTGGGAGGAGTTGAGTTCATTGTCACCAAGGCTAATACCAATTCTCAAGCCATGGAAATAAGTCTTGGAGAGTATTCTCAAATTTATTTTTAGAATTCATTTTTTTCGTTCTAATATTTCTAAATATTTTGGGGCTATTTTTTCATTCCAACCACAGTGAAATGTGTGCCCCACATCACTGAAGAATAAGTTGAATGCCTTAGGTCCAGAACAACAATCAAGCAATTTTACCATCAGAACCTTGGCTATACATCAGAAATATCCTCAATCCATCCTGAAAATAAGCAGATAATGGACAGACATATTTACAAACCATCAACAGGACAATTGCTTTGGTCAATGCTACTTGTTTAGCATAGTGCTAAACTAAGTTATTTCCTTGGGATTCTAGGTAATTGCATTTTGAATAAGTCTCCATTCTTTTATATGGCTAACCCCTTAGGTAACAGCAAAGCTAATAAAAGTTCTTTAATTTCTTGCCATATTTAATGAGACTTCTACAAGAAGTCTCATTTGCAAAGTTTTCTGAAATAGACCAACCCAGTTGCATTCTACTGCCTATATATAAATATTTGGTTGGTAGGGATGGTGGCTCAGGCCTATAATCCTAGCACTCCAGGAGTCCAAGGCAGGAGGATTGCTTGAGGTCAGGAGTTGGAGACTCACCTGAGCAAGAGTGAGACCCTGTATCTTCAAAAAATAGAAAAAAAATTAGCTGGGTATTGTGGCATGCACCTATAGTCCCAGCTACTCGGGAGGCTGAGGCAGGAGGATTGCTTGAGCTCAGCAGTTTGAGGTCGCTGTGAGCTATGATGATGCCATGGCACTCTAGCCCGGGTGACAGAGTGAGACTCTGTCTCAAATAAATAAATAAATAAATAAATAA
>NW_012147952.1:2488005-2532550 GCF_000956105.1 Propithecus coquereli
CTCAAATAAATAAATAAATAAATAAATAAATATTTGGTTTCTTAATCTCTTGTTAACTTGGCAACCTTAAATGAGGAAGAACAACAATTCAGCCATTTGAGCAGATTTAACTTCTGGGAGAAAGTCATATAATAATGATGAATCTAGAACCGTGATAGCATAGAATATTTGAAAAATTATCATGTTTATATGTATATTTTTTAGGCAAGCATGAAAATGAGGTTTATTGAGGAGAGGAAGATAGGATTACAGAGCAAGAGCAAGATACAGGTTTACAGAGCATGATACATACGCCACAGATGATGACCGGACCCACTGTCGCAGCAAAGGGAGAGCAAAGGGAAGGGCAAAAGGCTATATTTTTAAATATGAACCATTATCAAGCAACATTAGGCTGGGTGCAGTTGCTCATGCCTGTAATCCTAGCACTTTGGGAGGCTGAGGCAGGAGGATTGCTTGAGGTTAGGAGTTCAAAACAAGCTTGAGCAAGAACAAGACCCTGTCTCTACAAAAAATAGAAAAATTAGCCAGGTATGCTGGAGTGCACCTGTAGTCCCAGGTACTTGGGAGGCTGAGGCAAGAGGATCACTTGAGCCCAGGAATTGGAGGCTACAGTGAGCTATGATGAGGTCACTGCACTCCAGCCTAGGCAACATAGCAAGATCCTGTTGCAAAAAACAAAAACAAAAAAACAAGCTACATTAAATAATCTTCAACAAAGGAGTTTCCAAAATATTTGTACAGAGCATGGATAGTTCCCTAATACAGGTCAAATAATCATGAACTCTCCCTCCTGAAGTAAACAAAGGAGAGTTGTCCTGAGAGTGAATCAGGACACTAACAAATACTCAGGATTTTAATTTATCTCATAAAGTATATTATGAATGTCAGTAATTGAAAATTGACAAAGAATTTTTCTTTTTTAAAATCAATGCGTTAACAGTTATTGTGTCAGTCTATATAATAAACAGGAGGATTTTTAAACTTTAGAAGTATACAATCCTTTATTATAATTAACCTACGAAAATTCAGCTTTAATTTTGACTTGTCTTTTTTTATGCTATTCTAAGTTTGGTAACCAAAAGAGCACTCATAATATGTTTGTTACTCAAAATTTGGAGAATGTCAAGCAAATGAATATTCCTTTTATTCTTTCCTTTATAAACTAAAACAGCAAATATCGTTAACAGTGGCCATTCCAGGAAACCTAAATAAAAGACATCTTAATGGTTTGATAATTTTGGACTTGAGGCCTGTATTTTAGAAAAATTAAAATAAGGTATGTGTTAGACTAGAGCGCCAGTAGGTGTAATGGTAGGAAATGTACGAATAGAGCCATCAGGAGTTTCCGATTTCAAGATTTGGGGCAATTAAATCACACTATTTTCAGGGGAGAAAAAAGACCAAAAAAGACTTTGGGCAAGTGGCTCGAAAAATAAAAGTTTTTAAAAATCAGTTTGGAGACCGAGTACCGTCCCAGTCCAATGTCTGCACCCCCAGCAAGCGCACTAGGGTGATACTCAGCTGGGAGGGAAGCTCCGCGCCCCAAGGAGTGTATGTAGTAGCGGGGAGAAGACGGGCAGCTGGACCAGCTGCTGGGCCTGGAAAACCTCCCACACCCACACACTCCCTTGGTGTTGCAGGCTGCTCCCCAAGAGTGGAGGCGGCGAGAGGACGTGTGTTCGTTGAACGGGTCCGCGCGGGGAGATCGGTGGGGACCGAGACTCGGCACCACCTGGGGGTCGGAGAGGCAAGGCAGCGAGACTGGCGGCGCAGCCACCTTGGCGCGACCTATTTGCTTGAGTCCATCGCAAGATTTTCTTCTCAGTATATCGTGGATTGGGTGGTGGGACCGAGACCTGAGGAGGGAGCCCCGGGTGACGTATATAATGAGATCACAGGAGCATCTCCTAGAAAAGTATTTTGCATAGTGCCGGAGAGTTAGAGCCTGGAGCATCCTCCTTATCACTGCTCCCACTTTCCTTCTTTCTCTGTCCTCCACCCCATCTCAATCTCTCCCCTCTGTCGCTCCCTTTCCTTTCCCCTCTCCCCTCCTCTCCCGCTTCTTTTACCTTCTTCTCACCCTCGGCACGCACAGGGTTTCTTTCTCCTCCTGGAGAGGATTGCCTTTTCTCAAAGGAAAGAAGTGCAGTAAACAGAAAATTTATTTCTGCCCAGGGGGAAAAACAAGATAGAATGCAACCTCAGAAAAAAATTAGAGTACAGAATGCAATTAAACTGAAAAAGGGAAGCTGGCAAGACATCCAGCCCCCAGGTGGCCGGGGAGGTGAAGCACCAACTTTGACTTGATTTTGGTATTGTGAAAAAAAAGGCTGACTTCAAACTGTAGGAGGAACACAAAGAAGCTGAATCTCAGCCCCGGACATAATAGACATAATATGCCTGGACTTCCTGCTGTTGGCAATAATACAGTACTTTCTTGACATCCAGCTTCACCAGTGTTTCCTGTTACTTGCAGTTAAATGCGTGCTACATGATTCTCTTCCCTTTTACATACTTCTCACTTTCATTGATTGGGCTCAGCAATATTCCACTTTTGAAGGAAGGAGAATGAATTACACATAACTAATATTTTATCACATCTTCAGAGCAAAAAGCACAAATATATCTTGATTATTTTAATTTATAAGCACTTTCCAAATAATATGTTAAGCATCAAAGGATTTATAATCGAAATGTATATGCAGTACCAGAAAACTATTTACTATAGAAAAATCCTATTTATACATTAAATGTCAAGCCCCTTTAGATGTAATTCTCTTACTGTACATCTTGCTGGAGAGAAACCCTATTAATGCAACTAATATGAGAAAGTCTGCAGTGATAATTCTATCAAACCTAAGAAAATACACTGGGTGTAAGTCCAATAAATGTAATGAATTTTTAAAAAATTCTTCTCAAGAACATTGGACTTATTGTTGAATTAGAGAACCTATAATGGAGAAAAATAGTATAGATCATAAATATGGAAAGCCAATCATTGATCCACTAACCTAAACATGTACCAGAAAAAAATCTTTTACTTATAATCCATGGGAAGTTTCTGTCCCATCTCAATTTATTAAGTATCACTGAATGCATACTGGAAAATACTCTATAAATGCAATCAATGAGAAATGTTTCAATGTCCTTTCATCCTGTTGTGGGCATGAGAAAACTCACATTTTAATCAATTGCAACTACACTGAAGCCATAGAGTCAGGTATTTTGTGCTCAAGGAAGTACACAATTCAATGACAAAAAATTTTAAATTAAATTATATCCTTAAGTAATCATTTTGTTGGAAATTTTTTAATAGATATGATAATGGTGCTCGCTTCAGCAGCACATATACTAAAATTGGAACGATACAGAGAAGATTAGCATGATTAAAAAGAAAAAAAGATATCATAATGTATTCAAAGGAACTTAGCTCTTCCTGGTGATTCAGAGCAATAGTCAGGCAAATTTTTCTATAAAGAGCCAGACAGTAAATATTTTTTGCTTTGTGGCATGCAGTCTCTGTCAAAACTAATCAATTCAGTGTCTATAGTGCAAAAGTAGCCAGAGATAATACATAAATTATGGGTACAGCTGTGTCCCAAGAAAACTTTATTTATAAACACAAATTGAATTTTATGTAATTTTATATGTAATGAAATATTATCCTTCTTTTCATTTTTTAAACCTTTTTTTTTTTTTTTTAAGACAGAGTCTCGCTCTGTTGCCCGGGCTAGAGTGCCGTGGCGTCAGCCTAGCTCACAGCAACCTCAAACTCCCGGGCTCAAGCAATTCTTCTGCCTCACCCTCCCAAGTAGCTGGGACTATGGGACTACAGGCATACGCCACCATGCCAGGCTAATTTATATATATATATATATATATATATATATATATATATATATATTTAGTTGTCCAGCTAATTTCTTTCTATTTTTAGTAGAGACCGGGCCTCGCTCTTGCTCAGGCTGGTCTCAAACTCCTGAGCTCAAACGATCCACCCGCCTCGCCTCGGCCTCCCAGAGGGCTAGGATTACAGGCGTGAGCCACCACACCCGGCCTAAACCATTTAAAAATGTAAAAATGGGCAGGGCGTGATGGCTCACACCTGTAATCCCAGCACTTTGGGAGGCCAAGGTGGGATGATCCTCTGAGCCCAGGAGTTCAATACCAGCCTGGGTAATATAGCCAGACCCCATGTCTACAAAAAAATTTAATTAGCAGGGTATGGTGGTGTGTGCCTGTAGTCCCAGCTACTTGGGAGGTTGAGGTGGAATGATCACTTGAGCCCCAGAGTTGGTGGTTGCAGTGAGCTATGACCATGCCACTGTAGACTGAAAAACAGAGGGAGCCTGTCTCAAAAAAAAAAAAATGTAAAAATGATTCCTAAACCACAAGTTATATCACAAAACAAGCATGAAAAAGGATTGGTCCTATCCAGGTGCTAATATTATAAAACTTCAATAAATAAGAGTGTGTTTACTGATGCATGAATAGAAAGATTTGTCAATGGAATAGAGAACCAAAAATACACATAAAAATACACAGAAAGTTAATATTTGATAAAGGAGACAATTCAGATTAGTATAGAAAAGACCACCTACTCAATCAATGATATTGGGATAAACAGGTAAGCCATTTAAAAATCAACTGGGGCCCTGCCCAGTGGCTCATACCTGTAATCCCTTGGGAAGTCTGAGTGGGGAGGATTGCTTGAGCCCAGGAGTTCCTCGTTACAGTGAGCTATGACTACACCACGGCTTTCCAGCCTGGGCAACAGAGCAAGACCCCAACTCTTAAAAAAATAAAATCAATCTGAACCATAACTAACAACCTAAATTAAAGTATCAATACTATTAAATCCATACTATTAATGTATTATAGTTATGGAATGAGGAAGGCCTTCCTAAGAATGAAACAAAATCCCTAGGCCATTAATTAAAAAAAATGAATTCAACCTCATAAATATCAAAAATGTCTACATGGCAAATACCACCAAAGGAAAGTAAAAAACAAATGACAAACTGGAAAGAAATACTTGCAACTCATATTACAAGCAAAGCACTAATTTTTATAATACATCGAGAGGTACTACAAATCAATAACAACCCAATGGACAACAGCCTAAATAAACAGTTCATAGAAAGTGCAGTATAAATTACCTTTATAAACATGAGAAGATATTCAGTGCCACTTGTAATAAAATAAATGCAAGTTAAAACTGCATTAAGTAACTATTTTTCAGGCTGGGCGAGGTGGCTCACACATGTAATCCTAGCACTCTGTCAGGGGATCGCTCAAGGTCAGGAGTTGGAGGAGACCCGCCTGAGCAAAAATAAGACCCCGTCTCTAAAAAAAGAAAAGAAAAGAAACCATTTTTCGTCTATCAGACTGACAAAAAATATTCGATATCCACTGTTGGTGAGGCTATGAGGAAACAGGTATGTTAATACATACATGGTAAAAGTGTAAATTGGTCAATATCTAAGCAAAGAAACTTGGCTCTATTCATCCATTAATCCATTAACGCATTTTTAGCAATTTATCCCACAGATAAATGTGGAAAATAATGTACGCACATTGCAGTACTGCAGTATTTTTTCTTACAACGAAAGATTGGAAATAATCTAAAAGTCCACCAATACAGATGGGTTGAATGTTACATCCATACAATGGAATACTATGTAGCTATAAGAAATTAGGAGAAAGTGTTTACTCTCTAAAATGAAACCATCTGCACGATATATTATTAAGTAAAAAAAATAAAAGCAGGCAAGGTGCTAAAGAGTGTATTGTATGATGCCGTTTATATAGAAAAAAGAAGAAAAAATTGTGTATATATGTGTATTTATCTGGGTACTAAAGATAAATACAAGAAATCAGAAACAAATTTAGGAATGAAACTGTATGGCTGAAGGACAGTGTTTGGAGGGTATCTTTTTCACTAAAAGCACTTTTTGAATTTTGAACCCAATGAAGATATTACCTATTCAAAAAAACAAAATTTTAAATTTAAATTAAAATGCCCTAGCGGATATTCAATTATTCGTTAAGTAAAAAGTAGTTCCAGATAGAGACCATACTTTGTAAAGGCTTAAGTAGATATTTTCCTTAGGAAAATAAAAAAACATTGCACCCACTGAACAGAAAATGACATGTTAAGCAAAAAGAAACCCAATAAGCCTTTTTTATTTACAGTCTCCTCAAGAAAATGCTTCAGGCCGGGCGAGGTGGCTCACGCCTGTAATCCTAGCACTCTGGGAGGCTGAGGTTTGGGAGGATTGCTTGAGCTCAGGAGTTCGAGACCAGCCTGAGCAAGAGCGAGACCCCCATCTCTACTATAAATAGAAAGAAATTAGCCAAACAACTGAAAATAGAAAAAATTAGCCAGGCACGGTAGTGCATGCCTGTAGTCCCAGCTACCCAGGAGGCTGAGGCAGGAGGATCGCTTGAGCCCAGGAGTCTGAGGTTGCTGTGAGCTAGGCTGACGCCACAGCACTCTAGCCCAGGCAACAGAGTGAGACTCTGTCTCAAAAAAAAAAAGAAAACAAGAAAATGCTTCAGAGAAGCAACCTTCAGTGGGACCATTACTTGCAGAGAGTGACAGCTTGGATTCCTTAAACCCCACTGAAGTATGTACAGACCCATTGTGGGGAAAAAAGTGTTTTCTCGTAATTTGTGTAATGAAAACAGGTAACACAGAGCCATGATTTTCATGCCAGAAGCTTGAATGGAGTTAGGAATACTGTAGTACCTTTGGCAATCATGAAAGTCTTCCCTAGGAATGTTTTTGCAAGATCAGTGTTGATTATTGTCCAAAGGTGAGGTATGTATATTTACTTGCTTATGCCTAGTAACCTGGAATGTGCTTCATTCCTTTATAGGTTCTTTTTTCCCCCAATATTAGAATAAATTCCTAGCCATTAAAAAGACTTTCATTGATTTATTCAACAAATAATTATTGAGGGCCTGCTGTATGGCAGACACTGTTCTAGGCCTCAGGACTACAACATTAAACAATTAGTTTCTAGAAAAATAACTTCATTGAACAATTGTTGAGTATAGTATTTACAAACTTATAGAAAATACCATTTTCCCATTAAAAAAAGTGGCCATTACGTGTAATCCAGTTATACTGGCAGTCTTTGAAGAGCTTGAATTCTTTCAATATTTTTTTTTAACTCCAAATAACTCCAGAGTTAATTAAGATAATTTGATCATCAAGAAGCAGCAGGACAAACAGCTGGGCTGGGCGCAGTGGCTCAGGCCTGTAATCCGAGCGCTTTGGGAGGTCGAGGCAGGAAGATAGCTTGAAACCAGGAATTTGAGTTTGAGGTTGCAGTGAGCTATCATGGTGCCATTGTCCTCTAGCTCAGGGTACAAAGCGAGACCTTGTCTCAAAAAAAAAGAAAAGAAAAGAAGGAGGCCGGGCGCAGTGGCTCATGCCTATAATCCCAGCACTCTGGGAGGCTGAGGTGGGAGGATCGCTCGAGGTCAGGAGTTTGAGACCAGCCTGAGCAAGAGCGAGACCCCGTCTCTACTTAAAAAAATAAAAAGAAATTGGCTGGACAACTAAAAATATATAGAAAAAATTAGCC
The DNA here is from genome assembly GCF_000956105.1 of Propithecus coquereli. Classification (NCBI taxonomy): domain Eukaryota; kingdom Metazoa; phylum Chordata; class Mammalia; order Primates; family Indriidae; genus Propithecus; species Propithecus coquereli. Next base: position 2,495,604 of record NW_012147952.1, read on the forward strand.
AGGCATGGTGGCGCATGCCTGTAGTCCCAGCTACTCGGGAGGCTGAGGCAGGAGGATCGCTTGAGCCCAGGAGTTTGAGGTTGCTGTGAGCAAGGCTGACGCCACGGCACTCTAGCCCAGGGCAACAGGGTAAGACTGTCTCAAAAAAAAAAAAAAAAAAAGAAGTAGCAGGACGACAAGTTCTTAACAACCAATTTACCAGTAAGTAAGCATAATCTGTCAAGCGTAACTGGTGTGACTAGTGACTTCACACATTAGCATTCCGCATTTTCTTCTTAGCCAAGGTCAAATATGTAACAATAATAATAATAATATGGTGGGAGGAGGGGTACCTACCAATTTACAAGGCATTTCCACATGTCTCATCTCATATAATCCACACTTTTGTTATCCCCATTTTATTGTGAGGAAACTCATTAAGATAATTATCACCAGGTGTCTAATTATTAATAATAAATGGAGGAGTTAGGACTGGAACCCAACTCTCCTGGTCCTAAGGTTTATATTGTTTCTACATAGGCAGATAAAGAAACTTAAATAAATATATATTCTTTCTACTGAGTCATGTGCTTAACGTTCAGAAAATAACAGGCTTTAAGCAAATTCTCTACAGGTACACCTGAGTTAGCATAATTTAAAGTACCAGCTGATCCTTATTTTAAAATCTCCCAAGGTGAGTTCTGACTAATACACATTAAAAGGTATGGCCTTTCTTAGAAATTTGGTTTGAGGATTCTCTAACAATAGCAAGTAATTGAGGGTACCTGGGTCATGGTTGGGAATTTTTTTTCTTTGGTTCTTGATTATAATTCATTCTTAAGTAGTTAGCAATGTGTCGTGTTTGATATTTGTGGCCAAGTGAAACTCTTCAACCCTCAGACAAATACATGATTTCACATATATTAAATATCCAGAATAAATAAATATATTCAGCAAATATTCTCTTACTACTGCTTTGCCTACAAGAAAGAGTCACATAAGCGTTAGCCCAGTGACAATGCATGCTGAATCTCTGTACCACAGCTGATTCTGTGGGTAGGAAGTGTGCATCTGACCATTTCACAAGCTTAGAAAATTTCTTACTGGGAATCCTAGGGGCACAGGCAGGAGGAAGGGGAGGTTGGGTGGTAAACTTTGAAACCTAGATTCAAAAAGCACTTCCATGTGACCTCAAAAAAGTTATTCTCTCTGCACATCAGTTTCCTTACCTGTAAAATGGTAATTAATAATAATAATTCCTAATTAATAATTCCTAATTCCCAGGAGTTGCTGGATCACATATATTAATGTGTCCGAGTGCCAGGCTTTGAGCCCTCTGCCTCTCCCTTAGACACAGGTAAACTGCTCATCCAGGTACTTGATCCCCAGATAGAGATTGTCTGCCAGGGCCTGCTGAGCTGCCTCCTGTGGTACCAAGCTTTGAGCTGCTAGGGCTGGGAGCCATGACTCAGTGGGAGCCCACTGGTAAGAGAAGTGGTAGTAATGTCAAGGGCAGGGCTTGCAAAAAGAATTTTAAATAGAACCTGCTGCTTAGGGTCCTTCCAGAGCTTCCCTGAAGACCTGCTTCTTCCTACTCCCCGCCAGGGCAATCTGGGGATGAACGAGCTTTTAAGGGAACCTAGTGGCTCAAGCCAGAACATTGGGAGAGTCAGATAGTGTTTACCTTTCCTTGTGGCTATGGAAGTGATTCTAGAGTTGGCACTCAAGTCTACATCCTCTCCTTCCTCACCTTGATCACATGAAGGCTCCCTACTGACAAATCCAGTATTTTTTTTAAGAGACAGGTCTATGTTGCCAGGCTGGAGTGCAGTGGCTACTTACGGGTACAATCACAGCGCACTACAGCATTGAACTCCTGGGCTCAAGCAATCTTCCTGTCTCAGCCTTCTCAGTAGCTGGAAGTACAGGCAGGCACCACTGTGCCGGGCTGATTTTTAAAAGCTTTTGTCTCTGCTGTGATTATATGGGAGTCTAATGCTATTTACAGAAGAGGTTGAAATCATTCCATCAAAGACCTAGCAAAGAACTAAGGGGCAGAGTCTGGTCTGGGGAGGGTTAGTCAGCCCCTGACTCACTCTATCATCTTTCTTTAGTTCACAAATAGTCAATTTATCCTCAATGCTCAGAATAATGCCTAGTACCTAGTAAGCAATCAATAAATATTTGTTTAGTGAATGAGTAAATTATTACCATAGTTTCTCTGTTGAAATTTCCATTTTTCTAATTTTAAACTATTATGAAAAAATGCTTCCAGTTAAATATTTTGCATTTTTTTTCTTTTTTTGTTGAGACCAGGTCTTACTCTGTTGCCCAAGTTGGAGTGCAGTGGCATTCATAGCTCACTGCAGCCTCCCGAACTCCTGAGCTCAAGCGATCTTCTTGCCTCAGCCTCCCAAGTAACTGGGAATACAGGCACGCGCCACCACGCCTGGCTAATTTTTTAATTTTTTGTAGAGACAGGGTCTTGTTATGTTGCCCAGGCCAGTCTCAAATTCCTGGTCTCAAGTGATCCTCCTACCTCAGCCTTCCAAAGTACAGGGATTATAGACATGAGCCACTGCACCCACCCTTGTATACCTCTTTTTGAATACTTGTTTATCTGTAGATATGAAAAAGTGAAATTAGAATGTCTAAAGCAGTGTTTTTAATTGTAATCAATATTACTTTGAAGATACTTATTTAATTTTAATATTTTCACACACACCCCACCCCAGGTAGCTATACTGATTTATACTTCTACCAAGACTATCCACTTTACCACAAAACTGGTATTATCGAACTTCAGTTTTGGCCAGTGTGTGGGAAATGGCTCTCTCCATTGTTTTGCTTTGCATGCCAGCAGTCATCAGTACTGTTAAGCATCCTTTTTATTTTTATTTTTTCAGATGCTAATCTTATCCAGAAAAACCATCTTTTTTATTTAGTCATTCTTATTTTATTATTTCCTCATCTATGTATTGCTTATTTATACATTTGCTCACTTCTCTATAGAGTAATTTGGCTTTTTCTTAGATATATTTTTTCACTGTCTATTCCAGTGAATATGTCACAGTGTCCACTATATATGTTTTCTCTCTTTTTTAACTTTATTTATGGTATTTTTGTCCTATGAAACATTCTAGCCCATGCCTTCACATCCTCTACATAGAAACGGAAGAATAATGATCCTGTAAACACCTTGTCTATTCTCATTTGGTAGCATCAAATCCAACTGATTTAAGTCTTACCCTCCCTTTACAGGCAATATAGTGTGCTAATCAGAAGCATAAACTCCAGAACCAGAGTGCTTATGTTCAAGCAAAGGTTTTGCCACTTACTGTGTAACCTTGGGCCAGCTGCTTAACTCCTGTGGGCCTCATTTGCCTTCTTTGTGAAACAGGGGTAATAACAGTATATACACTTCATAGGGCTGTCGTGAGGATTAGATGAGTTAATATATTTAAAGAGCTTAAAGTGGTATTTTGTGCATAGCAAATACTATACATTCTTTCTCTCTTTTTTCCTTACTATATATTTCCTCACTATGCCTTTGTTTGACTATTGGCCCTTATAGAAACTGCTAGTCCAACACCTGGCAACATTTCACGCCATTATTTTAAATGACTTCAGACTAATACGAATACATCCAAGTAAAATAGTTTACATTTTAAAGGTGTTACATCCATTTTGTTTTGAGATGTGTCAACAGAAACCTGTGTTTCTTTTCTTTCTAAATGTTTAAAATGTCCTCCAATCAATTAACAATAGAGTGGAAGTCAGGCTATCTGGTTTAATTTTTCTCTTTATATTGCTATCTTCTGTTTCCACTGCTTTTCACTTATTTGGAGCTTAGCTTCTTTATCTGCAAGATATCCTTAGGAGGAACTTAATTAGAATGTGCAAGATCTAGATGAAGACCCACCAGATAGGATGCTCTCTGCAAACACACAACTCACTGACTCAACCAACGAGGAAATTATCCCACAAAGCAGATAGTCCAATGGAGGGCAGAATTCAGGACTTAGCATCTAAGTGATGCCACCGGGACCGAGGCTTCTCCGTCCCTTCACCGGACTAACCGAGTTCGACACCACACGGGGGTCAGGTCGCCAAAGCCGGCTTGGCCGGCAGGGATGAAGGCGATGAGGGCGGCGCGCCACAGGCGCCGGCCCGGGCCGCCTTCTGAGAGGGGTCTCGGCGGCGGCGGCGGAGGCGGCGGCGGCAGCAGCAGCGGGCTGCGTTGAAGCCGGGGACAGCAGTGCCCACCCGGCCGCGCACCCGGCGCTTCCCGAGGTCCCTGCTTGCGCGGCACCGGCGGACCCGGGCGGAAGTGGCGGCCACCCCGCCGGAAGCGCGCGGCTGCGGCGGAGGAAGCAGACCGGAGCCTTCCTCTCGCTTGTTCTGGGCTGTAGCACCTAAGCCCGGGAAGCGGAGATGCGCAGAGGGAGGAGTCAGCGGCAATGACCCCAGGCCTGGACGCGCCCGCCGGCTGAGTCGCCGGAGCTGCGTGGTGAGTGGCCTTGGAGCGCCGTCTTCACTTGGACCGGGCTAGGGCTCGGGGACCCAGACTGGGGGGCCGCCTCTTCTGGTGCCTTGATTTAACCCCGAGATAGGGTGGAAAACCCTAGACACCCGCGGGAGTCGGCCGCCAAGTGAGGTCTGGACTCCCCAGGAATGTCTCCTGAGGAGGGACGTTTTACCCAGTCTGTGTGGAGGCCGGGGGGGCCGGTAACCCAGGCCCATCCTCGGGGGAACCTGAAATGCTTCGCATCGCCAGTGAACAGCCCTCATGCATCACACCGAGGTGCAGTGGGTCCTCCATCAGCCACTTGGGCTGGGGAGAAATGCACGTTATTGGAGCTCTGTTATTCTTTCCTGTGCGTTCCATTTTATCTCTGTCGGTTTATGGCCTTAAACGTGAATTTGAAGAATTTTCCTTACTTAGCAATATTGGGAGGGAGATAATTTTGTTCAGCTCTGTTTAGAGGTGGCTCTCTGCCCCCTGAGAGCCATAGGACCCTGCAACTCCTCTAGGTTTGTGTCTTTTTCAGTGAGATCACTAACGTAGGTAGGGAAGGCTCAAAATAGGTACTAGGAGTGAAGGAACACAGACGCCAATAAAAGTTCGAATTTGGAGAATTTCTCTAGTATACTTTTCATCCCACGGCTTCTGGCCTATGAGCTGGTTCAGGCAAAAACCGAGAAGTCTTATACCAGTGCAGCCACAAGGAGGCAGATTGCCCTTTTTGGGCAAAGCTGCTCCCACTTTTGGTGAAAAAGGCCTTTAGGAACCCAGGAACTTGAGAAGGCTGAGACCTAAAGGTTTGAAGATTCTACTGAGCAGGTATTTACAGTGCCAATGCTCAACCAGGGACTGATGGGCAGGAATAGGTAAAGCTGTTCTGGGGGCATTTCCTTGGTAAGCACAGGCTGGAGGCACACACTAAACATGAGCTATCCCAGGTAAGGTATTTAAGCAAATGAGCCAGAGTGGAACCAGGACCAGCCAGGGCCAGAGCAGGGACAAGAGTTCCTCTGGCTGACACTGGCAGGGAAGCAGAGTCAAAAACCTGGAATGGTTTATTTCAAACATTGGATGCTGCCTACTGACCTAGGAGGCCAGTGGTATCCGGGCTCTGAGTGAGCAGGGCAGATTTTGGAATGAGCTTACAACCTCAGCTAGACCAAGACATAATTACCTCTAACTCCTGCTGCTGCTAGAGGCAGAATCATTTGAGAGGCAGAATGCCCCCACTGGTTGGGGAATACCTGTGCATCCCAGAGACTGGCCCACTTTAGGGCAAGAGTATGCATTTAGCTCCCACCCTTGAGTGTGCAGGGCTTTAGTGTACTTTGAATAAAATGGTGCAGAACAAATTTCTAAGACCCTTCGGTTGAGTGGGTGTTAAGGTTTGTCTAATTGGGCCATGCGTGGTGGCTCATGCCTGTAATCCTAGCACTCTGGAAGGCCAAGGCGGGAGGATCGCTTGAGGTCAGGAGTTTGAGACCAGCCTGAGCAAGAACGAGACCCCATCTCTACTAAAAAGTAGAAAGAAATTATCTGGACAACTAAAAATATATAGAAAAAATTAGCCGGGCATGGTGGCACATGCCTGTAGTCCTAGCTACTCGGGAGGCTGAGGCAGAAGGATTGCTTAAGCCCAGGAGTTTGAGGTTGCCGTGAGCTAGGCTGACACCACAGCACTCTAGCCAGGGCAACAGAGTGAGACTCTGTCTCCAAAAAAAAAAAAAAAGATTTGTCTAATAGTAAATTTCTAATCAGTGCCTATTCTGTTCTTCTGCATAGGCATTTGAGATATGGAAAGAAGTAAGATAAGTCCTCATCAGAAACCCCAAAACAATTTTGATTTTCAGAGAAGAATGAAGTAGAAACTGTGTCGACACCAAAGAAGGAATCAGTTGGGCAGGAAAGATGCAATTGGTCACTGCAAGCTGGGTTTGGGGGAGGTGGGACTGGAGAATAAGGGCTGTTGCTGAGAGAAATTTGAGTAAGCTTTTCTCAGTTACCCTGGACTTAATACAAGTGGCCTAGCAGTTGTGGCATCACCACAACTAAAAGACAGGATTACCCTGTGAGAGTAGTACACTTGGAGAGTTGGTCTGAAATGAAAGAAACTTTGTTGGTGGGAGTACAAAGTGAAAATTTTGTTATCTCAGTTCCTCTGGGTGAATTGAGCATTTGAAAGTCTCTCGCCATCAATGCCTAGTAATATATTTGTTCTAAGAAAAATGCTTCTAAAGATAGAGAATAGTTTTATGGGTAGCAATACTCATCTCTTTTTCAGTATTAGTCAGCTTTATGGAAAATGCATAAAAAAAGCAATGAGAAAAAGAATGCTATGTGTTAAGATAAAAGATTATTTTGGAGTGTTGAGCGTAGCACTTGTTATAAGAAGCAAAGTAAACTTTGAAGCAAAAGAGAGGATGAGGAATCTGTTTTGGGAAAAAATCCAAGGACCAATTGTGATCAAGGTATAATACCGAAAAGCCTGATTTACTTACGTAACAGACCCTGCTAAATATTAGAACCATTAATGAAACAAGTGAGATGTTGGACTCTCACTCCTAATGAGTGAGTGTCACTCCTAATGATAAGATACCAATATTTAGTTATCTATTTTTTTACATTTACCAGACATTACAAAGGATATTACAAAAGATACAGATGAAGAGATGCTCCTAGGGCAAGGTATGGGTAAGATACGGGGAAAGAGGCGAGGAGCTTCCAGGCCCTCCCAGAGTGTACCACCCTCCGGAAATCTTGTGTTCAGCTCTCTGAGCTCAGTTCTCTTGGGTTTTTGTGGAGGACCTCATGGAAATGTGATTAGCCTTCAGGGTATTGGGTGGGACTCTCTCTGGAATGAGGGTTTTAGGACCCATAATTAGAAAGGTGGGGGAAGATTAGAGTCCTGCCTGGGGGCAGGTGAAAGTCAGAGAGATTCTGTTTCCTGAGGCCTAATATACCCAACATTATAACAAAAGACTGTAACAAGGACTATAGGAGTTAACTAACTAAGAAAGAAAACCAATATATATAAAACAATACCTGAGGCCATCCCTGGTTTTCAAACACACATCCATTACAGCAAAAGAATCTATAATTCAAAAGATACTGAATCCCATTCAATCAGTAATAATTAGTCTAGTCCATCGTCATATTGCATAAGTAATCATGTCAGTTTCTAAAAACGTGAGTGATCTCAGCAAACATATAGCTTCACCCTTTCAGGTATCTGGAATAATTAAGCTAAAACACAATCTCATCTCTTGCTCTGAGGCTCTTTTGAGTTGTTAATGTAATTTACTTTACCCAAACTTTTTCACCTTTGGGAAGGACGTTAGGCCTGCACAGTGGCTCCTACATGTAATCCCAGCAGTTTGGGAGCCCGAGCAAGGAGGATGGCTTGAGGCCAGGAGTTTGAGACCAGCCTGGGCAACATAGTGAGATGCTGTCTCTACAAAAAAATATTTTTTTAATTAGCCATGCACGATGGTGCACACCTGTAGTCCCAGCCACTCACTCAGGAGGATTGCTTGAGCCCAAGAGTTCGAGGCTGCAGTGAGCTATGATTGTACCACTGCACTCCAGCCTGGGCAACAGAGCGGAAACCCTGTCTCAAACAAACAAATACGTACATACATACATATTAAAACATAGATATGGTTCAGCCACTGTGCCGGTCCAGATTGCTGGCAGCAGTACTAGTCTAGTGTCTCACCCTCAGTCCCTTTCCATTCATATAGGGTAGGGTTAAGCCGATTTTACCACTAGGCAATATAGCTTCACTGTATTGGCTCTTAGCCCCAATTTTGCCAGGTGTGATGAAGATACAATCCATCTCATCAGGTCCTTAGGAATTCTGACATGATGTTTAAAAACATAGTTAGAGTTTCTTGCTTAGAAATCATCCCTGCTTCCAGCATTTCCTGGTCCTAGGACTACTGCATCAGGTAGGGGAAAAAAAAATTTTTGATGTGATTTGGAGACTAAAGAAAAAATATCGTCATTATACCAGTCTACTTCTCCCTTGGCAAGAACTGCATAATCATACCAGGATCCTCCCCATCCCCTCTTCCACAGATCAACCAGAAAAACAAAAAAATCTAGTAGGGACACTCCTTTAGTCCCATTCATGCTAAGTGTGAGCACACACTCATGAAGGTATGTAGGCCAGCTCTTCACGCTTTTATCTCCCCCTGTTTTAGACAACCAGTGTTTTAATTGCCCTTTCCACTTCTCTATCAAGCTATTATTTTGAGGAGGATATCTCTTTCGATTGTTGGATATTATGAGCTGCACAGTGTGTTCCTTGGTCTGAAGAAATGGCAGTCAGCCATCCAAATTCATGCAGTATCTTCTGTTCTTTTTTTTTCTGGCACCCTGGACATTTGTATCTTTCACTGGGTAAGCAAAACCCACTCCACAGTCAGTGTCTATTCCTGTCAAGACCCATTTGTAGCCCCCCAGGGCTACCAGCACCAGCCTTACTTGCCAGCTGTGTTCAGGGCCTTCCCACCAGGGAATCTGTCCCATAGCCTAAGGCAGTCTCTGTCTCTTTTGCTGGCAAACAGAACAGTTCTTAATGGCACATTGTGCCTGAGAGAGTGCAAAAATAATGTGTCGAGATTCAGCTCATCTCTGCACTGCTGCAGTATCCCCATATCCACCCATTTCATGGACCCAGTGCTGATTTTTTAAATTTTTTACACAAAAGATGCTCCTTCAGCTCTTTAAAACTATGCAGTTGCCCCGGGTGTGGTGGCTCATGCCTGTAATCTTAGCACTCTGGGAGGCCGAGGCAGGATGATTGCTTGAGCTCAGGAGTTCGAGACCAGCCTGAGCAAGAGCAAGACCCCGTCTCTACAATAAATAGAAAGAAATTAGCCAAACAAGTAAAAATAGAAAAAAAAAAAAAAATTAGCCAGGCATGGTGGCGCATGCCTGTAGTCCCAGCTACCCGGGAGGCTGAGGCAGAAGGATTGCTTGAGCCCAGGAGTTTGAGGTTGCTGTGAGCTGTGAGTTAGGCTGACACCACGGCACTCTAGCCTAGGCAAGAGAGTGAGACTCTGTCTCAAAAAAAAAAAAAAAACAACTTTGCAGTGTACTGTACATAAGAGAAAGCAGCAAACCTGAGACAGTAATTAAGAAATAACTATAAAATGGTGATGTTTTATTTTTTCTTCCTTAATTGTGATTTCCCAGCCACTTATCTTGTTTTCATTTTCAAGACAGAGCAGATGTGTGTCAGAGATTACCATAGTCTACCCAACCAAACTGAGATCTTGATGGAAGAGAGAGACTCTCTCCATGTTTATTTTGTAAAGTAAATCCACCTTGGTGGTAAGAACAACAGGGTGATATTTGTGGGGGGGGGAGGGGGTAGGGGAGGTTCTGAATAAGACATAGAATTCACTTGAAGTACCTGGGAGGGAGAGGAGCCTTATTCAGTTAGAACCACTTTCTCAAGGATTGGTGACCTTATGAAGGGCAAAGAAGCCTCTAAATTCCACATTTGGGAATCTGTGGTCACTATATATTAAGTGAATTTTTTGTTTACAAATATATAAGAAAACTAGACTCTTTGGGATTTGATGTGATTTGTTGTGTTTGATTCATACCAGAAGAGTCCTGTCCTTTAAACACACATACAATTTATTTCACTAGCTAGATAGAGTATTTAAATTGGCTTTTAAAATTTTTATTTATTTTTTTATTTTTTTAGACAGAATCTCAATCTGTCACACAGGCTGGAGTTCAGTGGCCCAATAATAGCTCGCTCCAGCCACTGGGCTTAGCCTCCTGAGAATACAGGTGCATACCACCATACCCAGTTAATTAAAAAAAATTTTTTTGTAGAGGTAGGGTCTCACTCTGTTGCCCAAGCTGGTTTCGAACTCCTGGCCTCAAGCCATCCTCCTGATCCTCCAGCCTCGGTCTCCCAAAGTGCTGGGATTATAAGGTGTAAGCCACCATGCCTAACTGTGTGAGCACCAAATGGGCTGGCTGGCGATTGGAGATAGGCACTGCTGAGACCCTGTGTTGGCCGGCGTGGGTCTGAGGGAGCCAGTGTGCCAGTGCCCCTGGAGGGGACAGGGCTTAAGGAACTAACCTGATGCTATGGGCCCACCCAGAGCAGTCTTGTCCTTCCTGTCCACAAAGGATTCTCTCTAATTTCAGATCGTAGCCTGGTGCAAGTGATGGCATCCAGCCTGATGGTGGCCCTCTGTTGATTGCATGGCACAGGAGCCAATGAGAAGTGTTTCCATCCCAGAAAGGGGCTCCTTTTGTATATTTGACTCACCGATGCAGGTTTAGGCTCTCTCTGAAACCATCAGTGCTTCAGGTCTGCTGGAAAACGTATTTGGTGAGTACATTGGAGTCTTTACTACTCCACCCCTCCTTTGTCTCCAAGGCCCACCTGAGACCTAAGGCAGTATCTAGTGTCCTACAGGCCAGGATCCCAGTGATGACCTTCCTGTCTCCACCCAGTCTCCTTCCAGCCTTACCCCATTTGGTCAAACCTCAGGAATCTTCCCTTCTACACAGGCCCAAACAGTCTCCCTCCTGGTATTCCACTGGGAATTCAAAGTCCTACTGTACATGGGAGAGCCAGATTCTGAGGGCAAGGTTGAGATCCTTATCTCTAGGAGGCGCTAATGCTGGAAATGTGCCCAAAAAGCTGATTCACATCTTGGTAGGGAGATCCCAAAGGGAACAGTCTGGAGGTAAGGGGCTTCACGTGCCCAGCTCTGAGTGCTACAGACCCAGGCTGTGCTAAGGAATCCATCCTCTTTTACTTCCGTCACTTCCTCCCACAGGACTGAGACTCCTTCACATCCGTCATGCTAGGATTCCTGGGTTTCCAGGGTAATCCTGAAGGCCCTGGAATGAAGCACTGTGGGAGGCAGTTGGAAAACCCAGGGAAGGGGCTGGACTCGGTTTGAAGATCTCCTAGCCCATGTGAATTTCCCTTTTCAGGGATTGGGAAAGAGGCCAACTGGCCCTCACTTGCTGTGATAAAACTCCAGTCTGGAAGGACCTGTACTCAGTGATTCTCAAACTTAGAATGAACCCAGGAACACTGTAAAAATGCCAATTGTCCTGCACAACCTCCCTTCCCTCCATGGGTTAAGCGTACCGGCAAACTGCTTCACCTCTCTATTCCTCACCTGTAAAATGGGGTGAATGATAGACTACTCACAGGTTTTTCCTAAGGATTAAAGGAATGAATACACTAAAGCACTTAGAATACATGGAAAGTACTTGATAAATGTTAGCCATCATTTTATGGGTGTTCTGGGTGATTCTAATGCAGGTAGTCTGCTCCAGGGTGACCAGTATGGTAGCCTCAGCAGTGGTTTCTGTGGGGTCACTTTCCCTGTGTATACTGTATGTTCTTCTGTGCGGGGTACTTGCCCAGTTCCATGCTCCTTCCCAGGCACAGTGATGCTTAACCTGGAAACCATGAAATTGCTTGAAACAGAGGATACTAATTCCAGTGCTTGCTTTTCACCCACAGTGATGAACAGACTAAGGAACCATGCAATCACTCGAAATAGGTCAGGAGACTGTCCAAGAACCTGTTTCTCGAACTATGTGATCTTTGTGATCTGGACCTTCGTGCAGGGGGGTGGGACAGTGTCCAGGAGCCTTAGCCTCAGAGGCCCTGTCTGAAACCTGTCTTTTTGCCCTTGTAGCTTAAGGGCAACAAGTGTTTTCAGTGCTCTGCCTTCAGTTCTACATAGAGACTAATTTAAAGATTGAAAATGTGTTCCAATAAAAAATAAATTTAAAAAATATATATCAGGATTAGTATTTATTGTCAAGAAAGCCTTCTTTGCTTGCTCCAAGATGGCAAAAGGTTAAGAACTATAAAAGGTTGGTTCAGCTTTTCATAGTATTTTTTGTACTAGATAGGTGTGACTAGGATTATTAACGTCCCAGGAAACTTTTGTAGATAAGAAAGAATATTCCTGGCCGGGCGTGGTGGCTCACGCCTGTAATCCTAGCACTCTGGGAGACCAAGGCGGGCAGATCGTTTGAGCTCAGGAGTTCGAGACCAGCCTGAGCAAGAGCCAGACCCCGTCTCTACTAAAAATAGAAAGAAATTAGCTGGACAACTAAAAATATATAGAAAAAAAAATTAGCCGGGCATGGTGGCACATGCCTAAAAAAATAAAATAAAAAAATAATAAATACCCTAACTTATTGTTGATTATAGTCACTTTGTTGTGCTATCAAATATTGTTCATTCTATCTGGCTAACTATATTTTTTTTACCCATTACCCATCCCCACTTTATCCCCCCTACACACTACCCTTACCAGCCTGTGGTAAACTTTGTTCTCCTCTCTGTGTCCATGAAATTGTTTGTTTTAATATTTAGTTACCGTGTATGAGTGAGAACATGTGAGATTTGTCCTTCTGTGCTTGGCTTATTTCACTTAACATAATATTCTCCAGTTCTGTCCGCACTGTTGCAAACAGCAGGATTTCATTCTTTTTGTGGTTATATAATATTCCTTTTTATGTGTATGTACCACAATTTCTTTATCCATTCATCTATTGATGGACACTTAGGTTGATTCAAATCTTTGCTATTGGGAATAGTGCTGCAATAAACATGTGAGTGCAGATATCTTTTCAATACACTGATTTCCTTTCTTTTGGGTATATAGTTAGCACTAGGATTGCTGGGTCATATGATAGTTCTATTTTTAGGATTTTTTTTTTGAGACAGTCACGCTCTGTTGCCCCAGCTACAGTGCAGTGAGTGGTGTCATCATAGCTCACAGCAACCTCAAACTCTCAAATTCCTGGGCTCAAGCAATCCTCCTGTCTCATCTTCCCAAGTAGCTGAGACTACAGGCATGTACCACCACACCTAGAGTAATCTTTTATTTTTTAAATAAACTTAATTTTTGAATAGTTTTAGATTTACAGAAAAATTGTGAGGATAGTAGAGAGTATCCATTTATCCCATACCCATTTTCCCTATTATTAACATATTATTAATAGTATGAATTATTTGTTACAAGTGATGAGCCAGTATTGATATAGTATTAACTAGAGTCCATACTTAATTCTGATTTCCCTAGCTTCCTTATACCTAATGTCCTATTTCTGTTTGAGGATCCCGTCCATGATGCCATATTATATTTAGTCATCCTGTCTTCTTCGGCTCTTGGCTATGACAGGTTCTTAGACTTTTTTTGTTTTTGATGACCTTGACACTGTTGAGGAATACTAGTCAGGTATATTGTAAGATGCCCCTTTAATGGCGTTTGTCTGGTGTTTTTCTCATGATTTGACTGGGGTTTGGGGTTTTGAGGAGGACCACAGAGGTAAGTGCCATTTTTCATCACATCATACCAAAGGTACATGCCATCAGCATGACTGACTTCACTTTTAATGTTGACCTTGATCATCTAGTGGAGGTGGTTTGTCAGACTTCTCCACTGTGAAGTCACACATCGCTCTCCTTTCCTCACTGTAACCTTTTGAAGGAAGTCACTATGTACAGCTCATACTTAATAAAGGAACCAGGAGTTATCCTCCACCTCTGTGAGGGCAGAGTATCTGCATAAATTATTTGGAATTCGTCTGCATGGGAGATTTGTCTGTTCTCCCTCATTTATTTATTCAGTCACTTATTTGTATCCATATGGACTCAAGTCTTACTAGTCTTTGTAAAGAACCAGCTTTTGTTTTTGTTTATTCCGTTTTGTTTGTGTTTCTTATTCCATTGGCTTCTGCTTTAACCTTTTATTTCCTTTAAAGTTTATGTTTCTTGAAGATTATTCTGTTTTCTCTCTAATTTTTGGAGTTGAATGTTTACCTCATTTATTTCCATTTTTCTTTCTGATAACTGCAGTAAAAGGAGGGTCAACACTTTCCCAGCCCAGCCCCCATCCTCTCAGGCACCCCTCTCTGGCACTCTTAGAAACATTGCCAGGTTGACAGCAGTCTCCTCTGCCAGGCTCAGACTTTAAACTACAGGTCTACTCTTCTAGCTGCCCTTTCTCTTGGATTATCAGGCCTCTCCACCACTCCTGGCCTTCCTCTTTTCGAGGACTACCAATGAAGAATTGTGTCTGTTACTTTGTAATATAAATATCCCACTCTTGAAATTCCCATAGGCTTGTTTTGCCATAGAAAGACAATGTTGCTTTTTATTCATCTTATTTTAACGTCTTGGCAATTGACTCTACTGGTTAGGCCTCCATGCCTTTTTCATGCTTATTTTATGATTCATTTTATATTATTTTTTAAAGAATTATGGCTTTCCAAATTTGGTCATTTCCTACTTCCAAGAGTTGATCCCAAAGTTAGCCACCAGATGGCGCTCAATCTTAATTTTATTCCCAGCTAGTTTTTTAAAAGATAAAGTGTAAAGGCCTTTTGTCTCAGTTTTTAGGCTGATTTCCAGAGCACATTTCCTGTAGATAACCATATTTAGAAAGGGAAAGGGCAAAAGGAAAAGCTATTAGGCTCATCTATCTGCATGATTTGGCAAAACTATTCAAAGAGGCAAGACTTACAATCCATTTGAGTAGCCAGTGAGAGAATTCTGTACCCACTCCCAGCCTTATCCTGCAGTCAGACCACAGCAGAATGTGTCAGGAAATAAGAAATACTTTTTCTTGTTTGGTCCTAAATGAATTCATTCAATTTTTTTTTAAAGCAGTGAAGGAAAAATTCAGAACTCCAAAAAGTCACTATGTAGTTTACATAAGATGGATATTGGTAATAATTAGATATTAACCACACTGATTACTTAGTTCTCTGCCCTTGAGGACTTCTTTTCATGAACTATATCAAAATTCAGAATTATGAAGAAAAAGAGAAGCTGATGATAAAGAGACCTGTTGCCCTCATTTATACCTGAGATAATGCATAGTATTACTAATTTTTTTTTCTGTACTTCAATGGATACAAACAGACAGTATCACTTATAAACTTTTATCAATTAAGCACTGAGAATCACACCTCTTTTATTTTCTAAAAATAATTACAAAGATGACCATACAGAATTTCTCGTGCCAAAGAACAATATATAAATATTTTAAAGAACCAAATGGTGGTTTCAGGATTTACTGCCCTGACAAGACATGCAGTCCTACCACTAGGATTGCTCCCAAAGCATGGAAAAAACAATGGCCCCCGTTAAGGGGGGGGTAGAAATGCCAAGATTGTAGCAAAAGTGGGAACAATGAAAAGTTTTAAAGAAGTGAGTTTGCTATAGACAATATACTATGAATAGTTAAGGCTGAAAATCCGTAAGAGTGCCCAGAAAATATATTGCTTACCAAAGCAATAAGGAATGTGCTGGTGAGAAGGTCACCAATACCACTAAGTTCAGTAGTGCCTCTTCTCTGTGGGCCAGGACTGACAGTAGCAGCTGTCATCATAAAACTGTGGTCTCTGATAGCAATCTGCATGACAGGAACTCTCCCTCAAACAGTAAGGCCAGGGGATACCACTCAACCCTCAGATGGGAGGAAGACACAATCATCACAATAAAGAGGCAGGGTCCCAGGGTCAGCTTCACAGGGGAACCTGACTACTAGCGAGTTATAGAAATGGTTAATGAAACATGGTGTCTTTAGGGGCAAACTATCTGGGCAGCCAACAAAAGTACTACTTAATTTGTCCATCAAAGAATTCAAGGCTGGATGATTAAGAAGACAGGGGCAGTAAGTAAAAATTTCTGCTCCCTTGCCTAGTTTTCAGACCTGAAACTCAATGACTGAAGGAGAGGCCAGATCCACAGGAGGAAAGACCTAGCAATACTGTAGCAGTACATGGTAACGATCCGCACGTCCTTCCCCCCAAGGGAGCATATAGTAATTTTCTTCAGGTAATGTGCACTGGGAAAAGAGAATTACCCAAATGTTATAGACTACTGGACACAAGGTCCCAGTTGACATTGATACCTATAGACTCACAGCATCATCATGACTCCTCTCTTGGAGGACATACAGCGATCAGGTAGTAAATGGAGTCCTGGCCAAGATCTAGCTCACAGTAGGTCCACTGGTTCCATAACCCACTTGGTGATCATTTCCCCCAGCTCCCAAATATATAATTGGAATAGAGATTCTTGGGAGCTGGCCTGACCTCAACATTGATGCCACTCCTGTGGGGAAATTAGAGTGGGGAAGGCCTAACAGAACCCTCTAAAACTGCCCCCACCATTTTCCTGATCAAGACCAAATCAAGGCCTGGAAGCAGTGGCTCACACCAGTAATCCTAGCACTTTGGGAGGCCAAGATGGAGGATTGCTTGAGGCTAGGAGTTTGAGACCAGCTGAGCAAGAGGGAGACCATCTCTACAAAAAATAGAAAATTTAGCCGGGCCTTGTGGCACACACCTGTAGTCCCAGCTACTCTGGAGGCCTGAGGCAGAAGGATGGCTTGAGCCCAGGAGTGTAAGGTTGCAGTGAGTTATGATGACGCCACTGCACTCTAGCCCAGGCAACAAAGTAAGACCCTGTCTCAAAAAAAAACCAGATACATCAGAATGGTTGTAAGATTTATTATCACACTATACTTATGTGGGTTATAAAAATTGATATTAGACATTTAAACTTTACATTTTTTTTTTTTTTGAGACAGAGTCTCACTGTGTTGCCTGGGCTAGAGTGCCATGGCATCATCCTAGCTCACAGCAACCTCAAACACCTGGGATCAAGCAATCCTTCTGCCTCAGCCTCTCGAGTAGCTGGGACTACAGGCGTGCGCCACCATGCCCGGCTCATTTTTTCTATGTATTTTTAGTTGTCCGATTAATTTCTTTCCATTTTTAGTAGAGACGGGGTCTTGCTCTTGCTCAGGCTGGTTTCGAACTCCTGAGCGCAAACAATCCGCCCACCTCAGGCTCCCAGAGTGCTAGGATTACAGGCGTGAGCCACCACGCCCGGCCTAAACTTTACATTTTAATTCAAATTATTATACACTTCTGGCATATGTAACTTTTTGAGATTTTTATCTTTCTAGCACTATGGTAATCCCATCAGATCCTAAAAGGGAGTGGGTGTGAGGACTTAATTCAGAGATCTAGGTTGCAAATGAATACCATCACATATGCATTAACATTATTTTAAATAGGTAATATACATGCCCAAAAAGGCTATATAGTGAAGTCTCTTTCCCTCCCTTTTCTCTCAATTAACCACTGTATCTTTTCAAAGCTATTCTATGCAAATAGAAATATATACATATTAAGCCTCATGTGGTGGCTCACCCTATAATCCCAGCACTTTGGGTGCCTGAGGCCAGAGGATCTCCTGAGGCCAAGAGTTCAAGATCAGCCTAGGTAACATAAAGACTCCGTCTTCATAAAAAATAAAAAAATTTTAGCCAGGCATGGTGGCACTACTCCTGTAGTACCAGCAGCTACTGAGGCTGAGGCCGGAGTATTGCTTGAGCCTAGGAGTCTAAGATACAGTGAGCTATGATTGAGCCGCTGCACTCCAGCCTGGGTGACAGAGCAAGACCCACCTCGCTAAAAAAAATTAGTGAATTTTTTTAAAAAAATACATACTGCATATATATTTTAACACACATATAACATAGTTTGCATCCTTTTTACATTGAGGATTGTTCCCTTTGGCACTTCATTTGAGATACTACAAATTTATTTTTCTTTCTCTCACTAAAATATAAATTTCATGAGGATAAAGACTTTTGTCTTTTTCATTGCTTTTTATTTTTTAAATATGTATTTTTCTATTCTTCATGAATATTTACCTAGTATTCTATCTTTTGCTTGTGTCAGTAATGCTATCGAAATAAATATCCTTGTAAATGTTATTTCTTTCGAGTGGGAGTAAAACTATAGGATAAAATTACAAATGTAGAATTGCAGGACTCTGTACATTTTTAACGGATGAGGTATTGCCAAATAGTGTTCCACTAAGGTTGAACCAATTTATACACTCACCAGCCTTGTTGCTAACATTATAATAGGAGAAACGTTGAAATTTATTCTTGCACAATGCCAATGCATATGCTTTTAAGTGCTCCTTCTTTTAAAAAAATCATTATTGGAAAATGCCGGGGGGTGGGGTGGGAAGCAGAGCTCATGAAATGGCCAGATGTCCTAGGAGATCATCTAGGATACTTGCAACCTAGTCCTACAGCAGAAATGACCTTTAACATTTGATTAAGTTTCTCCAAATGATTTGTTGAAATAACTCCAGTCTTCACAGCTTAAAAATGATGGCTCAGGCCCGGCGCAGTGGCTCACACGTGTAGTCCCAGCTACTCTGGAGGCTGAGGCAGGAGGATCACTTGAGCCCAGGAGTTTGAGGTTGCTGTGAGCTAGGCTGACACCACAGCACTCTAGCCCAGGCAAGAAAGTGAGACTGTCTCAAAAAAAAAAAGATGGTTCAAACTTGGACTGACATGCTGGCCTTCGATATGCTAGCAAAAATTCCCTTTTGCAAAATGTTAAGGTATGTTAGAGAAACAGCCATTTTAAGCAACAGAAACCGGGGTCCCATACAAGTAGACGGACGGCAAGGCAGGCATTCCTAGGGAACAAGTGGTACTGGGCAGGAGAAGAGGATGACACACTCAACACGCTGGGGTGGAGGGAGGGGGGATTTTATCCAGGATCACGTGGGATAAGTGGAAGGACAGGCTCAGGCTTCCGACAGGCAGCGTTTCTCAAGGATTGAACAGTTCCATTTCCTTTGGCAAGAATTCCTCCAATTATTAGAATCTCCCGTATAGACTAAGCTCCTCCCCTGGAAGAACTCTGAACTTTGCAAATTTCCGAAGTTAAACATACACTATTACACTCCTTAACGAGGAGAGTGAGGGAGGGGTTTAGAAGAGACAGGACGCAGTCGGTAAAGAGGTTAAATGAATGAAGAGGCCGAGTGTGCATTGAGCTCCTTGCAAGGAATTGCCGAGTTGAGGCTGACTCCTTCCCCTTCCAGGGTCCGCAGGGCTGGACTTCTCGGATGAACCTACCTGGGAGGCCCCCGTGTCCTAGTGAGAGAAACGGCAAGAAAAGGCAGCACGCGGAGCCCTGGAAGTCTGCCCGGTGTCGCCGACAGCGCGCGGAGCCGCAGGACCGGCCGCGGGGAGGGCTCGGGGGTTGCAGCCTCCGGCGGGGAGGGGCGCAGCCAGAACTCGCTCACGAATAGTGCGTTTTGGGGGAGAAACTGGGGATTGCGTTTCCTTCAGGAGAAGAATGCTCCACAGAGAGGCCGCAGACTCTCGGCCCTTCTCGGGAGCGCGGTCCCGCGGCGCGCACGGCAGCCGCCGGCTATCAAGGGAAACGACGCTTCGGGACCAGACACGGAGTTCGAAGTGCGGTTCTGGGAAGAGCGCGCTTTGCAGGATTTATTTCAAAGGGAATCGCGGACTGCGGAGCTGGGAGGCGGAGTGATGGGACCCAGCTAGATGAGGTCCCCGCAAGCCGAGAGGGTGCCCGCTCGGCCGCCGGCGCTGCGCTGGAGTCCCGGGCGCCGCCCCCATGGGCAGCCTCGCTGCTGCAGTCCCTGCGCCAGTCGCTGGGTCGCTGGGCTGGCGCGGCACCGAGGACCACCTTGACCGGCGGGGAGCGCAGCAGGACGCAGGGGCGGAGCGGGGTAGAGACCCACAGGGTTCCCACTTACACACTCAGTGCGGACCCCCACAAGGACCCCATGGGTCTCCTCGCTCGGGCTATTGGAGGCGCCGGCGTCCGGACCGCAGACTGCCAGAGGATGACGGTCACCACCCTGCGGTCCGGCCCGGCCCACTTGAAGCAGGACATGGCTCAGGTTCCATGAATGGGACCGCAGCTTGGTTTGGGCCCGAAGGGCGAGAAGGTATGAGAGGCGGTGGGGGAGGCTCCCTTAAGGATCGATCCCAGGAAGGCTGGAACACGTCCTCCTATCTCCGCACGTGGCCGAGAAACAGGAAGAGCGACCTTGGGGCGCAACACCCGCCATCCCGTCCCACCCCTGACCACCCCTCCCCCACCCTGGGAACAACGCAGGGGCAGTGGAGTGAGCAGGTGGGGCCTTGGGCCTGGCTCCCCACCTTCTCTCCCAGTCGGATCCACTTAACTTCTTGGTGCTCTCTGCATTCTTCCCGCGTTAAATAACATCCCTTTGCAGACTCTGGATTCACGGCTTTAATCCCAGCCTCTCCTCCCCATCCCATCAGGCTTCCCTTTAACTAACCTTGAAGGAACCCCCACCCCCGTCCTCCAGCCCATACACCTGCTACATCGAAGGTCTGCTCCACAGCAGTTCAAGGCTATCCCATCCTTCTAGATTTTCAGGCTCCAAACCTTGGAGTCCTCCCCTGATTTCTCTGTCGCCCCACCCTGCTCTCCTTTCGCACTTGCTGGTCTCTCTCTTCCCAGCTTTGTAGCTTGCTCCCTGTTCCACTTTCCTCATCGCCTCTGGTCTCTGGGTTCCCAATTTAAAATCACAACTTCATCCTTCTTCCCTGCTTTTCTCCACGTTACATTCTCACACATCCAACTGTGTATTGTACTCAGTAATCTTGCATAATTAATTAGGACATTAATGCATCTGTTTCCCGTCACCACCATTAGACCCACTAAAATATGAACACAGGGACTCCTTTCCCCACCCCATCCCCTGCATCTAGAATCTGCTTTGCACATAGAATGTGCTCCATAAAAATTTGCCGAATGAAAGGATGGGCACAACTCAGGATTCACTCGCCCAGTGTGGCATCCATGAGCCCTGTATGCAGGTAAGATGACAGTGGGTCGGCCAAATATTGGAAGTGAAAAAGAATCAATTCACCTCTTTGGTTTGCAAATGTCTAGGACTCTAAGACCTTTAAGCCAGTAGGAAAATCAGGTCTCCTTGGAATTAAGTCCAGTGCTGCCTGATCCCAGACTCCCAATTTGCTGTTCTTGTCTGGCTGGTCCTCAGCATGGGTCATTCATCTCCAATTGATTCAAACAAGATTTTGAGAAAACACAAACCTTTTCCTTCATCCATTTCAATCGTACCTACACACAATTTTGAATAGGCATTTTAAAATCAACACTATTCTGTGCAATTTTGGTGGTTAGTATATTTAGCTCCACTTCATTTTTAAAAATTGCCTATCCATATATCCATTAAGATACTTGCATATCCACCAATTTTTCATTATTTTAATGATTCTGAAAACGTTCTGGAACATGTGTGCCTGGACCTTTTTGGAATTAAACAAGATTCCTAGAGACAGAATTGTGTGTACAATGTGGATCTACCTTTAATATGTCATCCTGGATGGTGTAAAATGAACAGACATTCTGTTACATTTAAAGCAAATTGTAGAACACTATATAATTTGGAGCTATAGATAATACACATTTTTAAAACTGTATTAGATTCATCTATGTATATGTTTTGTAAGATTCTGAAATGAATCAAAATACAATCATGTGTTGCTTAACAATGGGGATACATTCTGAGAAATGTGTCGTCAGGCAATTTTGTCATTGTAAGAACATTGTAGTGTGTACTTACCCAAACCTAGATGGTATAGCCTACCACACACCTAGGCCATATGGCATAGCCTATTGTCCCTAGGACACTAAACCTGAGCAGAATGTTACTGCACTAAATACTGTAGGCAACTGTAATGCAATGGTAAGCACTGTGCTTTTATTAATGTATAACTGGCAGCGGCAATGCAGGTTTCTTTACGCAGACATTTCCACAAACGCATGAGTAGCGTGTTGTGCTACAGTGTTCCATTGGCCACGACTAGACAATACAAATTTTTCAGCTGTTATTATCTGATGGGACCACCCTTGTATGTGTGATCTGTCATAGACTGAAAAGTCATTGTGAGGTACATGACTATATATACACAGGAGTACTATTCAGCTGTAATAAAGATGGAAATCCTGTTATTTTTGATACCATGGATGAACCTGAAGGACATTATGTTAAGTGAAATAAACCAGGCACAGAAAGACAAATACCACATGACCTCACTTATATGTGGGGTGTAAAAAAGGGGAACTCATAGAAATAGAGAATAAAATCATGGTTGCCAGAAAGTAAAATGCTGGGGGGATTGGAGAGATGTTGGGCAAAGGACACGAAATTTCAGTTAGACAGGAGGAGTAAGTTCACACACACACAGAAACACTTGTTAAGGAGGGGACTGACGGGGAAGGAAGGGGTTATAAAGGAACTTCTGAGGTGCTTGTTGACAATAGTCTATCTTTTTAACCTAGATGCTTGTTATACAGGTGGTCAAGTTGTAACAATTTATTGAGCTGCACATTTATGTTTTGTTCATTTTCCTACTTGTGTATATTTTACTATAAAAGTTTTTAAAGATATCTCATTTCTCAAAAGGACCAAGTATCAAAAAAAAAACCAAAAACCCATTTGCAAGAAATTCATCCTATTAATACAAATGTCCTCTCACACTGCTTATAATAGCAAAAGGTTAGAAGTTACCTAAATGCCCATATTGAAATCAGTAAAATGAATCATATAACATCTATACACTATCATAATATTCAGCATTTTTACTTCGCTTTTTATTTTTTCCTGATCAAATAACTCAGGTTGTACTATTTAGCATTTTTATATATATACTGATATGGAATAATCTCCAAGATAAAATTATCTCATATCTTATATAAAATATACATATGTATAAAATATCTTATCACATATTAAAGTACACCTGTGCACATGTAAAATATGCATATATAGACACAGAATCTCTATTTGGATATTTTGGGATCTTGTAATGCAAAAAAGATGTACTCAAAACAAAAGATGGATACAAATTGAAAGGACATAGGAGACGATATGGAAGAATTCCCAGGCTGAAAGAAATGGCCAAAGCTGGAAGAAGTTGAGCAACAAAAACAAATAGTGTTGGATTACACTCCAAAGAATTTATAGATATACACACACACACAAGTCCATGCCAATATAAATAAACTGAATAAATAGGTGAGAAGCAACAACTATTCCATACAGAAAGATTCCCATTAATAAATGTAAAAGGAATGAGAGATAGATAATCACCACTGGTGATTCAGTAAGGCCAGATCCAAAAAATCAAAACCAGCCAGGTGTGGTAGCTCATGCCTGTAGTCCTAGCACTTTGGGTGACCGAAGCAGGAAGATTGCTTGAGGCCAGGAGTTTGAGGCTGCAGTAAGCTATGGTAACACAACTTTAGCCTGGGCAACAAAGTGAGAC
Source organism: Propithecus coquereli (assembly GCF_000956105.1). Taxonomy (NCBI): domain Eukaryota; kingdom Metazoa; phylum Chordata; class Mammalia; order Primates; family Indriidae; genus Propithecus; species Propithecus coquereli. The sequence goes on from NW_012147952.1 coordinate 2,519,307, forward strand.
CCTAACAAAATAAAACAAACAAACAAAAAGAACACCAAAGAGGGGGGAGAGAAGAAAACCACCACTGGAATACCACAGTAATCATTGCCTCAGACAAAATTCACCCCTGATGCTAAAATTAGTGGGTAATGGTTTAAGCAGAGACAAAATACTTGTATAGGCTAGTATCTCCCCCATAATGCTTAATAACTACAAATGGAAAAATCATAAGTTTACAACAAAGAATGCAGGCAAGTGGTTTCCTAGCCGAGTGATCAAGTACTGGTGCTACATCACCAGTAGCACACACTGACATCACCTATCCCGTGATACGATGTACTGGGAAGAGCACAATCACATCATCTTTGTGACATCATTCCCAATAATGTATAACTTCAATCTAATTCTGGCAAAACATCAGACAAACCGAAACTGAGGTACTCTCTACAAAATAACCGACTAGAATTCTTCAAAAGTGTCAAGGCCATGATAAACAAGGAAAGACTGAGGAACTGTCAAAGATGAGAAGACACCAAGGAGACAGGAAAACTAAACTTGATGTGGGACCCCAAATTGGATCCTGAAACAGAAAAACCAACTTAGTGAAAAAAACTGGCAAAATCCAAATAAGTTTTTAGTTTTGAAAAATGTTCTATGGTTATATGAGATGCTAACGTAAGTAGAAGTTGGGTGCAGGTCATATTGAAACTCTGCATCATTTCTGCAATTCTTTTGTACGTCTAAAATTAACTGACAATAATAAATGCAAGAAATAAAAGTACAGTGTATTAAATATTCTGCCACACATTAAAATACATACATATAAAATATGCATATAAAAATTTCTTTTTGGGTAGGGCTGGATGACTGAGAGCCATGAATATGAAGGAGGGTTACTTTCCTTCACATACCCTTTTGTAGCCTCTGAATTTTCTGCAATGTACTATTTCAAAACTAAAATTTCAAGTAAAATTTAAGTCGGGGACATACTGAGTGAGTTGCTAGACTTTACTCAGCCTAATCTTTGGCTCAAGTTTCACAGAATTGGACTGTGAAACAAGGTCCAGTTTCCTTCTCCATCAGCCACTGGTCTGAGATGGTTTTTCTTTTGGGGTCTTATAAAATTACTAAAGCCCAAAGAAAGTACAAGCATATTTCCTGGTAGCATTTTTGCAATTCTGGGAACATATGTAACACATTGCATCCCACTCAGGTATTAAAATCAATATAGAGATAATGAAGAAACGATTTTAAAGTCATGATATTAGCATTTCTTTAACTGTAATCTATTTTGTATTCACTATGATAGTAAAGAGACAACATAGCAAAAGAGCGTAGATTCACACCTGGTTGTGTGACTATGTGCAAATTGCTTAGTTTCTCTGTATCTGAGTTCCAAGGGAATAATCAGAGGGCCTATCCAAGGGGTTATTTTGAATATTGAAATAAGAGGACACATCTAAAGCAGAAAAGTACCTGGCACATGAGTAAGCTCTTAAATGTTAATATTTTTAAGATGTTCTAGCTACTTTTAAAAGTGTTTAGCATTGAAGAGAATCTAATATATATTTGTGATTTAAATTTTACAAGTTTCATTCAATATGTCCAATTGTTAAAAAAAATGAGCAAATTATATTTGTAAGTCCATAAGTTTTGAGTTATTAGTTATGAAAGTAGGTATATAAGTACTTAGTGTTTTTTAATTAGAGAAATGTTAATTCATGGACATAGATTAAGGAATCAGAAATCAAACAAGATATAAATAGAAGTATTCTTTCTCTTTAGGCAGACTGAGTCTCTCCATAAAACTCTGAATCCTCACCTTTCCTGCCTCCTGTTACTACTTATGCTCCTGTTCCTACCAGAATCTGCTCCCTCCACCATCGCTCTGGATTATGTCCCCTCTAGCTCTCACTAGGGCATGAAGGCTTTAGTTATCTCCTTCTGCCTCTAGATTGTCAGCCTCTCCCTCCCACTGCATCACCCCTGCCCTCCCGCCACACCCCAACCTCTCTACAGCAAGTAATAAGCTCCCTCTTCCCACAGCCTCTCCGTTGCGAGCTATTTCTTTGTTCACTATCTCAACTAAAATTATCCAGCCTTTTCCATCCAGGACCATCAGTTCTACTTACCAAAAAAGCCCACTTAGACATGTTCCACATGCAGCCCCATTTAAATTCTTCAACTTACTCCAACCTGCCATCTAAGAATCTCACTCCTACAACTGAACTGCTCCTGCTAAAGCTAACAATGAGCCCTTGTGGTACTCAAAACAGGGAGCAAATTTCTGTCCTCATCCTACTGTACTGCTGGGCAGAATCCCCCATGACACACAACTCCCTCCTTGACACTCTCTGCTCTTACTGGTAGGGACCCAGGCAAGAAAGAGGAGTGTGGATTGTGGATCAACAGCAGTGGGGTGCGGTTGAGGAATTTTCCAAAAAAATTTCATTCACACCCCCAAACACTGTGATGAGCCAAAACTACTAATTTTCTTTTTTCTTTTTTTTTTTTTTTTTTGTTAAAGAGACAAAGTCTTGCTCTGTGGTCCAGGCTGGAATGCAGTAGCAAGATAATAGCTCACCAGTTGGTCCGAGTGCAGTAGTGTTTACAGCTAATTGATCACAACCAGTTACAGATTCCTTTGTTCCTTCTCCACCCCCACTGCTCCACTTGACCAGCCTTTAAAAAAAAAAAAAAGATCATAGCTCACCATATGCTATGATCTTCAAAATCCTAGGCTCAAGTTATCCTCCTGCATTGGCCTCCCAAAGTGCTAGAATTACAGGCTTGAGCCAACACTCTTGAAAAACAATTTTTTTAATTTCTTTTTTTAAAGGTGGATCTCATTTTGTCACCCAGGCTGGAGTGCTGTGGTATGATCATAGTTCACTGTAACCTTGAATTCCTGGGCTCAAGGGATCCTCCTGCCTCAGCCTCTGGAGTAGCTTGGATTACAGGCGGGTGCCACCACACTTGCCTAATTTTTAACATTTTTTTTGTAGAGACAGGAGTCTCCCTATGTTGGCCAGGCTGATCTCAAACTCCTGGCCTGGAATGATCTTCCCACCTTAGCTTCCCAAAGTGCTGGGATTACAGGTGCAAGCCACCATGCCCAGCCCTGAAAATGTTTTTTCTCTTCCTCTTCTTACCCTGGAAGGAACACTCAACACAAAACTAATGCAAATTATTTATTATAAAATCATTGGCACTTCACTTAAAAGCTGGAGCTTGCGATAACTTAAACCATTACAGAATTAAGAACACCTGCCCCCTGCACCCTCTCCTCATCCCCATCTTTCCTTTCGTGGCACAAACAGAAGTGGGGACCTCCTGATCTCCAGGCCAACAGTCCTTCTGCAAGCAACACCATCGTGATCCTGAGATCCCGCCAGAACCCAACCTTAAGCGGAGCGCCTGGAGGCCGACGCAGAACTTTGCAGCCTCCTCACTCGTGCTCTGGCTAAAAAGAAAGCAGCTGGTCAGGTGCGTGCTTTGTAGAGATGACCTTAGCGCGGTGATTTTCAGACTTTGGCATGCATCAGAATCACCTGGAGGACTTGTTAAACACAGGTTGCTGTGTTCCTCCTCCCCCCAACCCCGGGGTTTCTGATTCTGTGAGTATGGGGTGGACTCCGAGTTTGCATTTTTAACAAGTTCCTAGGTGATGCCGATTCTGCTGGTCGAGGGGATGCAGTTTGAGATTCGCTGTCCTAGTGTATGTACGTGACAAGGCTGTCCCACAAGAGTGATTCGGTGGAAGACGGTCCCCTAGGGGGGCTGCCCTCGTGATTTCCAGGGAACTTCTAAACCTGGAGTGCACAAATATGCTAGATTTTCCACCTTTGGGTCAGGCCACAGTCTCCCTTCCCAGCCACATGTCGCTCATTCTACTCAAAAGCCAGGAAACACACTTTAGACTTAGTGATTGTTTGTTTTTAGAACTGTCTCAGGCCTTCAGACTAAGGAACTGGAGTGATCCTAAAAGATGCGGGAAGCGAAACCCACCTTTCCGGGCCCCTGGGTGAATGAAGCTTTCCCTATCAGGGCCCCCAAAACCGCTCACCTCGATTTCTGCGGATGTAAAGCTGGAAAGACATTGTCCCAAGCAGGAGCAGCGCGAGGGTCTGGAAAAATGGCCATCCATAAATGTAAATCAGAAATCCGCATCTTGAGATCCTTTCAGTCACGACTAAGACTCCGAACAATCTTCCGAAAACCCTCCGCATTTCTGCGTTCTCGCCTTGGAAAAGGAGGGTGCGCTAAGTCAGAAGCGAGGGCAGCCCCCCCAGCCCGCTCCCGCGTACCGCAGGGCCAGCCGGCAGGAAGGGACCAAATAACGATGGGAGAAGCGAGGTTCAGGTCGCGAAGGAGAGGGGTATTCCGGGCTGGGTCGTCCCGGACCGGACCACTGTATAGTCTAGGATTCCAGGAAATTTCAAGGGGCACCGTATCGAGGCCCGCCCGCAAGGGGAGTGCCGTAGGCTGCATGGGACAGGCGGCCTGCAGGACCTCCGAGGGTCTGCGCCCCGGCTCACTCACCTAACAAGAATGGAAGCATCCAGGAATCGATGTAAAACACCTGCGGGTTCCCTAATAGCTGGTTTGTAGTTTGGATGCGACCGAACTCCGAGAACCGGCGGCGGAGAGGTTCGAAAGAACTGAGCCGCATCCCGCCGCAGGGAAGGGGCAGCGGCTCCGCCGTCCTTTTACGCCGCCTCGGACCCGCCTCTCCCGCCGCCGGCCCCTCGGACGCGCCCCCGACCTAACGATCCCGCCCGCGCTCCCTTTCTTCTATCCTGTCCTCTCGACGAGCTTTTACCGTTCAGGGATGCTGTCTGTCACCGCCTCTGCCATGCGGTTGCCCCCCTGCGGTCTGAGGGCCCCGCACGCTCCCCACGGCGGCAGAGTTCGCGCGGGGCTCCAGCAACGACGTGTCGGGCCCAGCGGGGGCTGGACCAGGGACGTCCGGGAGAGGCTCACTGGGTGACACATGGTGGCAGCCTGGAAATGGGAGTGCAGCGTGGACGGCTGAAGAATGGAACCCACGCCGCCTCTGAGGGTTCCACTATCCACCGTCAAAGCCCCCAAGTCTTCGGCGAGGCCCTGCGCTTTCTCCGCGTGCGCGCTCTCCGGCCCTCCTGGGGGACCCGCGACGGCGCGCGGAGCCCGGCGGTGGGGCAGAGGCGAGTGTCGGCCTAAATCGTGACCGCCCTCGAGAAAACAGGCCCTTAACTTGTTTACAGAGAAGGGATCAACTTGTGTGGAGAAAAGAGAACTTGCACTTGGGTCGAAGGCTCTGTGGCTCCGAGGTCCGAACCTCTCTAAGTTAGCATATTCCGCCTACTCGGGCGTTCAATTTTACAGGCCCGAACTCGGACACGGAGCGTGACGAACAGAGAGCAGCTACCCGGACGCGGCCGGCTCTCCCGAAACTGCAAGGCAGGTGGGCTCCGCCAGGGCCACCCTCTCCGCTCCGGCACGCTCAGGCGCCCCTGTGCCGCGCGAGCCCGGGCCTCTCGCTTCTCCTACCCCAGGTGTTGGCTTCTCCTACCCCTTGGCGATCGCGGGAACCAGCAGAGCAGCAGCAGCCGGAGCCCGGTGGGTCCGTGAGCAGCCGAGAGCGAGCCCCAATCCCTGTGCTTTGGAACCACCTCGGCGTTTGGATGGCTCCAGCTCACCAGCCTCACCCATTTAGGTAAGGGAGTAAATAAATTGGCACTTGTGTGACCATTTATGCTGTGGTTCAAGAGGCTGAGGTACAGATAGTGGTGGGTCACTGCACCCCCCGGCGTGTAACTCTGAATTTGGATGGTGCCTGACTGACACATGCGCAGAAGAGGACTGCTGGAGGTGCGGAACGGCCTTCACAACTCGCTAAGGCTGTTGTGAGCAGGGAAGTGGGAACAAATTGGGGAAGCAGTATGTGGGGTACTACCGCCAACCTTGGTTAGAATCCTGATTTGGTCATTTACAAGTTGTGTGATCTTGGGCAATTTATTTATATGAGCCTGAGTTTTCCAGCCTGAAACGGAACATAATCTTTTCCTTGCAAGAATTAGAGAAAAAAGAGAGAGAGAGAGAGAGTAGTAGTTGAGGGCTACTAGACACAAACTATTGCTAGTATTATTTTTACACACTAATGTTTCACGGGAAAATACTTCCTCCCTGCCCCCCTACACACACACACACACAAATCTATTCCTCAGTCGTGAGTGAAAGAGGGTAAAGGGAGCCTCTTTCCTCTTAATGTACCTACCTTGCCACCTGCATCCACAATAGCTACATATATACAGATAGAACACTCCAAAGCCAAAGGCGCCGAACCACACTTTTAAAGACTGACACTTTTCCTCCCATAGCTGCTTGACATTACATGGATTAATGGATCCAGGTTCAGGACAATCACAGAATTTTATGGACTCAAAGTGTTTTCAGTTATTTCAAAGTCAGGCGCTAACCACAAAGCAAGGTAGGGCATACTAGCTAGAACGATGGATATACCCTGAGACCCATGCTAGCTTCATGGAATCTGTGAATGTCTGTCAAGTGTGCATATATAGCTTTCAACAAATTCTCTAAGGTAGTGCTGTTCAATAGATTTTTCTGCAATGATGGAAATGGATATTTGTGTTGTCCAATCTGGTAGCCACTAGCCACGTGTGGCTACTGAGTCCTTGAAATGTGGCTAGTGCAATCAAGGAACTGAATTTCTGATTGTATTCTATCTTAATTAAATTTAAATTGCCACATGTGACTAGTAGCTACTCTATTAGAAAATGCAACTCCAAAGAATTCATTGCCTGCCTCAACCCCCCCAAAATAATCACAGATTTAGAATTTAGCAATTTTTGTCATAAACATGGAACAGACAATCCACAGCTAAATAATATATTAAATTGAAATGGCAATCCTTTCAATATTACTCCCTACTGAATGAATTATAGACCCAGCTTTGCAGAAAAATAAGTAGAAAATCTAAAATGAGGTGAGATGGCATTAGGAAAGTGATGACTGAGGATGTATTTGTCAGCTTTTGCTTTTGTTATGCACATAACAAAGAACCACAAAATCTCAATGGCTTACAACTAAACAGGTTTCTTTTTCTTTTACTCTATTACTCATCTGTAAGTTGTCATCACTCTTGGACCCAGCGAAAGGAGCAGCCCCATGTAAGATATGCCAGTCTCACGGCAAAGGAGAAAACAAACAAACACGTGATATTTCTTGAAATGTCTTCACATTTCATTACCAAAAGAGTCAGGTTTGGTCATGTGACATAAATGGAGCAGGAAGTACATATGCTTCTAAAGGGAGGGGCATCAAGGAAAAAATAAAGAAAAAGAAAACAGCCTGCGTGTCCATCATAGAAAATGAGTTAAATATAGCCATGTTTAGTTGCTTTTAGAAAGCAACTAAGAATGAACTAAAACTATATCCATACAATGTAATATTTATTTTTTATTTATTTATTTATTTATTTATTTATTTAGAGACAGAGTCTTACTCTGTTGCCTGGGCTAGAGTGCCGTGGCGTCAGCCTAGCTCACAGCAACCTCAAACTCCTGGGCTCAAGCGATCCTACTGCCTCAGCCTCCCAAGTAGCTGGGACTACCTGCGCTCAGCCTCCCAAGTAGCTGGGACTACAGGCATGTGCCGCCATGCCTAGCTAATTTTTTCTATATGTATTTTTAGTTGTCTGACTAATTTCTTTCTATCTTTAGTAGAGACGAGGTCTCGCTCTTGCTCAGGCTGGTCTCGAACTCCTGAGCTCAAGCAATCCTCCCTCATCAACCTCCCAAAGTGCTAGGATTACAGGCATGAGCCACCACACCAAGCCTATTTTGTATGATACTATAATGGTGGATACGTGACATTATGCATTTGTCAAACCATAAAACTTTATAAGACAAAGAGTGAACGCAAGGTTGAGGGACTCCAGAAAAGAATTCAGATTGTGACGAGAGAATCTAACTACATTACAAATGTATGAAACAACTCACTGAAGGGAGTAGGGGGAGGGAAGTGCTGACCTAAGTAACTTAGGAAATGGAGTCTGTAAGACTAAAAGAGAAAACCTGCACATAAACATTGTACTCTAGTTGAAGTTGACGGAGTTGTTTCCCATGGCGGTACAAGTTAGCAATTCTGATACAGTAGCCCCCCCTTTATTTATAGTTTTTCTTTCTGCGGTTTCAGTCACTATGGTCAACAAGAAGGGTGAATACAGTATAATAAGATATTTGAGACCACATTCACATAACTTTTGTTATATTGTTATAATTGTTCTATTATGAGTTATTGTTGTTAATCTCTTACTATGCCTAATTTATAAATTGAACTTTACCATAGGTATGTATGCATAGGAAAAAATAGTATATGTAGGGTTTGACACTATCTACGTACGGTTTCAGGCTTCCACTGGGCGTCTTAGAACATATCTCCCTCACAGATAAGCAGGCACCACTGTACTGCTTTACATACATACTGAATTGAACAATTAACTAAGTGGATAGTGGATGGTGGGAGCCAGGTTTCTCACTGTTGGATTGGGGATTCACAAATAAGCAATTATCTCTGTGGGAATGGATTAGAGTTGGAGATATCAGAAATAAATGATGTTTATTAGATACAGATGGTTCATATAGAAATATTTCTTTTTTTAGTCCTATGAACATTTGGTCATGTGTTTAGAAATATTTCTATATACACAGGTTAATAAACACATCTGTACTTCTTTGCTGTCAGCTGAGGTGGCCTAAAGAAATAACACCCAGGCAGCAATAAGCACACCTAGCACCCAGATTTTGGTTTCTAATTCTCCATTCAAAGCTCTTTGGATAGATGGCTTCTTCTAGGACTGGGCCAGAAATATGTATATTACGCTACTGATATAGAGAGAATATAGTATGAAACTCTACTATCAGCTCAATTTTTCTATAAATCTAAAACTTCTAGGAGGAGTGTGTGGCCTGAGGATGGGGTGGGGCCCAGGGACTGCTCCATTCTTCTTTCCCCATTTCTACCCCCACCCTGGTGACCCCTGAGGCACCACACACCAATGGCCAGGAGGATCTGAACTCACCTGGTGTCTGCAACAGTGGTCTTAGGCCCCTGGCCCTGCCAGGTAGTGGCACCAGTGTCCAGCATCAGCCTGGGCCTGTGGTGGGAGATCAAGCCTGGAGTGCACAAGATCCACCTGTGCAAGGACAAGCATGGCAAGACCAGGCTGCAGCTGCGGACCATCAACAAGGGGCTCTTTGTACAGTTGATCCAGGCTAACACCCCTGCATCCCTCGTGCCGCTGTGCTTTGGGAACCAGATCCTGCAATCAACGGGTACCACTTTGCTGGGTGGAGCACAGAAAAAAGCCCATCCAATGGGTGAAGAGGGCATCAGCCAAGAAGATTGTTATGGCTGTTCAGGACAGGCCATTCCAGCAGACAGTCACCATGCACAGGGTCTGTATGGGCCATGTCAGCTTTATCATCAAGAAGGGCAGGGTCAGGGGGAGTTCTGCACACAGTGGGTTCCTCACCAACTACTATGTATGCGAGGTAAATGGGTGGAGGTCATTGGTCTGAAAGACAAAGAGATCATGGAGAGTCTAGCCACAGCCAGGAATGCTATCGCCTTATCACCCCATTTGTGATCTATCAGCACGTGGTCAGAAAGTTGTCCCTGACCCTGCTCCACCACGACATGGACCACTCCATCCCAGATGCCTGAAGCCACAGGAGGGCAGCTCTGGCCCTCCTGCCCTCCCACAGAAAGGGGCAGCTGCCCTCAACAATGACAGGTTGCCACTGGCCTGCTGCCTGGGGTTGGGACTGTCTTGCATATTCCAGGTAAGTACACATCAGATAGCTAAGTCTGTCATTTATACACACAGGCCTCCTTGGAACCTCAGACTCATAGCTGGGCTGAGGCTCTGAAAAGGCCCACAGACAGCCAATTATCTGTGCTGGTTTATGTGTTGGGCTGGTAGGCAGGCTAGCTAAACATTTCAAAGTTGTAACTGGGTCCCTTTCAACATTTTGTCTCTGATAGGACAATAGTTATACATATTTTTTTTGAGACAGAGTCTCACTCTGTTGCCTGGGATAGAGTGCAGTGGCATCAGCCTAGCTCACAGCAACCTCAAACTCCTGGGCTCAAGCAATCCTACTGTCTCAGCCTCTCGAGTAGCTGAGACTACCTGCGCATGACACCATGACCGGCTAATTTTTTCTATTCTTAGCAAAGACGAGGTCTCACACTTGCTCAGGCTGGTCTCGAACTCAGCCTAACTTACTGCTTCATAAATTAGAATCCATGAAGGTGGTAATGAAATCTTGGAAGACATTTCAATAACTGAAAAAGCTCAACAGATACACACTTAACAGAGAATAAAACTGCTCAGGACAATAAAAATGCCAGGTAAGATCCTACTGCCTCAGCCTCCCAAGTAGCTGGGACTACAGGCATGTGCCGCCATGCCTCGCTAATTTTTTCTATATGTATTTTTAGTTGTCTGGCTAATTTCTTTCTATCTTTAGTAGAGACGAGGTCTCGCTCTTGCTCAGGCTGGTCTCGAACTCCTGAGCTCAAGCAATCCTCCCTCATCAACCTCCCAAAGTGCTAGGATTACAGGCGTGAGCCACCGCGCCCAGCCAAGCCTGTTACTTTTATAACAAAAAAAAAAAAAAAATGCCAGGTAAGTGTAGGTTGTTTTTTGTTATTGCTAGTTGTTGTTGATGTTGTTCTCTTCTTGCTTCAGTTTTGTCTGCAACTGCATCATATTGCAGTGGTAACTGCTCCTCTCCCACAGAGCTGGGGTTCTGGTGGAGTGGCTGGGTTCAATGTGCCAGGAAGCCCTAGGACCAACCAGACTCAGCAGGCTGACCTGAGGCCATTCCCCATGTGACAAGTCCTCCTGTATATGAGAAAAAGGATTTGATATATGGCAACTGGGAGAGCATGGCACTCAAATCCTGAGCCATTCCCTTCCAAAAGAGAATTTATGCAACTTAAAATTCACAGGACCAAGGGTAGAGAAAATGAAGAAATTAAATATTCTTCCAAATCTTCATCTTGTTCTATATCATGATACTGCTGGCCACTTTTTAAAGTTTTATTAAAGCATTAAAAAAAAAGCAGTACAGTACTGCCCTGAACAAGAGATACATTGTTATGACTAATTATCTCAGGTATGAAAAAGGGAAGCAATCTACTCATCCCCGAGAGATCTGTGATCAGGCTATGTCCCTGGAACCTGACCATCAACCAACCTCTCTTCCTACAGCTCTACCTCCCCAAGAAAGGGACAGAGTATCGAACTTTCTAAATTCATAAACAATTTGAATCAACTAAAAAATAATACTTCACTAGCAGAGGGCAGAGAAACCAATATGAGTAATATCTGATTATTATTTAATATCTTGAGTAGCAGGGGAAAAAAAAGGCCTTCACCAAAAAACTATTGAATAATAGCTTCCTATAAAGTTCTCAATCTTACACTCACTGCTATTTCTAAAGAAGTAATCAATCAATTTAGGCCCTGATAAAGAAAAAAAAGTATTCTTGACCTCTGACAACGAGTCCAATAAAACATCTTAAACCAACTGCAGAAGAAGGCTGATTGTACACAGACTCCTGTGACACCAAAAAAGAACAGCTGTGGGACTTGTCCTCACGTAAATGGTGGTTATTATGCTGAAACACGATTGGTAAATGAACTTGGAAGTCCTTCCCTTTTCTCTTTTCTTTTTATGTCTTTGATGATCTCTGAAGAATTTCATGATGAAAACTGATTTGAAAATGTGTCCTAGAAATTCCAAGACAAAGGCTTCTTCCCCTGTTAAATGAGATGCCCAGAAACAGCAAGCCTAAGAATCACCATAAATAAGATTCTAGCTCTACCTGGTGGCCAACAGTGGAATTAACTCCTGAAGCCAGGAATTTGCCAAATTTGCAAACACATGAGGCCTCTTAACAGAAAAAGGGCAGGGGGTAGGTGAGGAAGGGTAATGTTAAGTTAAAAGGGTAGACACTAAGTTAAAACATGCATGGTCAAATGCTCACTCTTTGGCAGTGCTTGTGTTTTTCAGCTATGCTCTTAAAAGATGGCGAAGGAGAATTGACTGATTATCTCTCTACTGTAGACTTAGTCCCTAACTAAAAGTAAAGAGACAGTTGGCTACTTAAAACATGTACAAGCATATCAACAGAAACAATTCTTCATAGGAAACCCTTGAAAAGAGGAGGACCTGGGATAGCAGACCTTATAGCCAGGGTTGCCAGATAAAATACCAGATGCTCAGTTAAATTATATAAGTATGACCCAAATACCTAAAATTTACAGATTTCTTTTCAACAAATGACATCACAAAGTTAACAGATGGATGACAAATTTGAAGAAGGTACTTGTAACACCAAAGAAGAACCAACAATAAGACACTGATGTGTAGACCATGTAAGGAATCCTTGCAAATAAAAACAGGATGGGGATCCCCATAGGAAAATGGACAAAGAACATGAATTAGGCAATTCACAGAAAGGGAAAACAAATGACTTACAAGTATATCAGATGATCTACCTAACTGTTGGGAAATGCAATGTTAAGACAATAAGATACACAAAAACAAAGTTAGAGGACTGACACTATCCAACTTCAAGACAACTATAAAGCTACAGTAATCAAGATAGTGCAGTAATGGTGAAAGAACAAATAGATCAATGAAACAGAATACAGAGTCCAGAAATAGACTCATACAAATATTGTCAACTGATCTTTGACAAAACAGAAAAAGCAACACAATGGAGAAAAGATAGTCTTTTCAACAAATGGTGCTGGAACAACTAGATACCTACACGTAAAAAAAAGAAAATCTACACAGATTTTACATACAAGGGCTATCTGGAAAGTATCCAGCCATGTAACCATCCTCATTATAGTAACAATGGCAAAATACTTTCCGGACAGCCCTCGTATGTCACAAAAATTAACTCAAAATGGATTCCAGACCCAAATATAAAATGAAAAACTATAAAATTTCTAGAAGATAACATAGGAAAAAATATAGATGACCTTGGGTTTGGTGATGACTTTTTAGATACAACACCAAAAGCATAATCCATGAAAGAAATAATTGATAAGCTGGACTTCATTAAAATTAAAAACTTCTGCCGCGTCTGGGCGCAGTGGCTCACGCCCATAATCCTAGCACTCTGGGAGGCTGAGGTGGGCGGATCGTTTGAGCTCAGGAGTTCGAGACCAGCCTGGG
>NW_012147952.1:2537015-2537804 GCF_000956105.1 Propithecus coquereli
AATGCAAAATAGCACCACACTTATAGAGGAAATTTGGCAATATCTAACAAAACTACATGTGCATTTTACTCTTTTTTTTGAGCCAGAGTCGCGCTCTCTCGGTTTGTCGCCCCCCGGTGGAGTGCAGTGGCATCATTGTCGTCTTAGCTCACTGCAACCTCAAACTCCTGGGCTCAAGCAATCCTCCCTCCTCAGCCTCCCAGAGTGCTAGGATTACAGGCATGAGCCCCCTCACCCAATGTGCATTTACTCTTTAACTCAGGAATCCCACTTATAGGAATTTACTCTGAAGATACACATGCAGTAATACAAATATACATATGTACATGGTTATTTATTGCAGCATTATTTGCAGTTGCACAATATTGGAAACTACATAAATTCCCAAATATAGGAGTAGTTTAATAAACTATGTTACTGCCACACAATGGAATATTACACAACTATAATAGAAAAGAATGAGGAAGCTCTTATTAAGTGAAAAAGAATATATAGCCAGTCTCAGTGGCTCAGGCCTATAGTTCCAGCTACTGGAGAAGCTGAGGTGGAAAGATGCTTTGAGTCCAGGAGTTAGAGCCTATAGCCTGGGCAACACAGGGAAGCCTCGTCTCTAAAAAAAAAAAAGGAAAGAAAGAAAGAAAGAATACACACACGCGCACATCCCGGTAGCAATGATCATACCTAGAATCCAGATCTTGGTTTCTAAGTAGTATTCCCCATTAAAAATTAACAGGAGTCCTTGGAGAAATGATTGATTCCAGGGCAAGAGCAGTGGTCAGGGCCAGAGCA
>NW_012147952.1:2537854-2541263 GCF_000956105.1 Propithecus coquereli
CCTCAAGCAATCCTCCCACCTTAGCCTCACAAAGTGCTGGAAATACTGTGAAATAAACTGTGGTACATCTAGACAATGGAATACTACTCAGCACTAAAAAGAAATGATCTGTCAAGCCATGAAAAGACATGGAGAAACCTTAAATGCATGATACTAAGTGAAATAAGCCAATCTGAAAAGCCTACATAGTGTATGATTCCAACTATGTGACATTCTGGAAAAGACAAAACTATGGACAAGTAGAAAGATCAGGGGTTGCCAGGGAATGCAGAGGAAGGGATAAACAGGCAGAACACAGAGGATTTTTAGGGCAGTGAAACTACTCTGTATGATACTATAATAGTGAATATATATTATTATATATTTGCCTAAACCTATAGCATGTACATTACCAAGTATGAACCCTAATATAAACTATAGACTTTCCATGATGATGATGATGTACCAATGTATGTTCATCAGTTGTAACAACTATACCAATCTGGCGAGGGATGTTGATAGTTGGGGAAGCTGGGCATGTATGGGGGCAGAGGATTATGGGAATTCTCTGTACTTTCTGCTCAATTTTGCTGTGAACCCAAAACTGCTCTTAAAAATAAACTCTAAAAAAGAGTATGTAAGACAAGCCCCGATTCGTTACCCACTTTGAGGGTATGAAGGGAAAGTTTGATCATTAGTAGAGATTTGATAAAGACAAGTGTAGAGAACTTCAAAAGTGCCACTCAGAGAGCTTGCCTGTGTCCTCTAGAATTTGGGGATGGAGATGCTGGTATCTGACCCATTGCTAAGTAGTCCTAAAGCAAGAGGCAGGCTAGCTACCCTAGACCCTACAAGCTAGAAGTGTCTTTAGTGAGAAGAGGCTGCACTTCCATAAAAAGAGGAGCAAAGGCACCTGTTTCCCATGGGCCAGATTGGAACCATCCTTGGATGTCTTGAAAAGGACACCGGCAAAATGACCCAACCAGCAGGGTGGATGTGGTAGTAACACAAGGCAGGCAAGAAAAAAAAAGAGAAAGAGTTTAGTTTAAGACATAAATTGAGTGCTTTTGAGAGAAATTGTGTTATGTGCCAGCCCCCAAAAATGATTAGACAAGGTTTGTGCTTTCAAGCCAATGGAAGATAAATAGGTATTCAAATAACTGCAATGTAATATGATGCTGAGGAGGTTAGATTATATCCTGTACGGACTGGATGCCACTGAAGGATTTAACGGGGAGTTTCACAATCAGATTTGGTGGCAATGTGAACGGTAGATATAATGGAACCAAATGTGGAGGTAGAAAGACCAGTCAGATCCCAACATCAGTTGCTAAATTCAAAATGAGTGTCAAGCGCCTGACCTAAGAAAGTGGCAGTAGGTATGGAAAAGAAGAGACAATTCAAGCAAAATCTAAGTAATAGCCAAAACCTGGCAATGCCTAAAGACTGACTTGATTTAGGAAATGGGGGTGAGAAAAGGAGTAAAAGTTAAAAATTTAAAAATAAGATACTATTTTATTCGTACTAGACTGGCCACAAAGCAAAGCAAAACAAAAAATTGGGTATATCAAATTTTTGTGAGAATAGAAGGAAACTGGAACCTGTATGCATTTTTGGAGAAAATGAAGACTGGTGCAGCCATTCTGGTGTGCAGTGTGGTAGTATTTAGTGAGATTGAGTACAGAAAGTATGAACATAGCCTACATCTCACAGAAAGCACACTCCTGGATGATTACCTGAGAAATTCCCCACATATTCATAAGAAGGCATGTACAAGAATGTCCATCACAGCATTGTTTGTAGAAATAGGGAACTATTAATAAAAGCAATCTAAATGTCCAACACTAGGGTGAAGGCCCAGTAAAATATGGTATGTGCTTTGAAACACAAAGCAGCTATCAAAAGCAATTAACTAAAGGTATGTCCAGAAATACAGATAGAGTTTAAGGACATGATATTACATTTTAGAAGAAAGAATTAAATCTATAGCACGGTAACATTTGTGTAAATTTTAAGCATATACATAATACAAAGCCATATAATATTTTTACAATGTTATATATCAGGCATATTTGAGTGGGAACATATGAAGATGAGAAAGGGTAGGAGGTAAAAATCAAAATGAAGACAGGATCAGGGGAGGGGAATATTCATATATATGAAATAAGTGCAGGGCTTTACATGGATCCATGATGACCATGTATCCTCAACTGAGAATTATGGACTCAGCCTCTACAACTGAGGTCTCGGGAAAAAATAAACATCTAACAAAGTTACCTAAGCGCATGTGAGAAAGTGGATGACAACTATGTAAACATACAAGGAAGAAAGGAAAGAAAATATAGGTAGGAAGAAAATGAATTCAAAAGATTAAGTGTCCAAAGTACAAGAAAATATAACTCCAAGGAAAAAAAGGAGGAAATCCTTCTTCTCTTCTTCAATTAACTTCAATTGCTTTGAATTATGAAGGAAAAAAAAAAATACCAATAAGCTTTTTTTGCTAGAACTAGAAGATTTGAAACTCAAGTTCACATAGAATAGCTAGTAAAATACTTACAAGAAAGATCTGAGTAGAGACAAGCCCTAAAGGATATTAAAATATACTACAAAGCTTCATAATTAAAATAGTATGGTAGCAACACATAAAGAGACAGACCAATGGAATAGAATAAAAAGTCCAGAAGTAGATGCAGTGACACACAGAAATCTGCATATGGTAACATCAGATCACTGGGACGAAGACGGCCTTTTTTCCTATCTAGGACAACAAGATAGCCATTTGCAAATAGAGAAAACTAGATTCATTCACATCATGCACAAGAATAAATTCCAAATGGATCACAGATCTAAATGTCAAAAAATAGAACTACACAAGTCGTAGAAATAAACATGAGTGAATTTTCCTATAACCTGTATTTAGAGAAAAGCTTTCTAACTATGACTCAAAATTCAGATACAATAACAGAAAAAATGTTTGACTTCATAAAAATAAATTTGTATGTCAAAAATACCATAAAGACAAAAAAGAATGACAAATTGAGAGAAAATATTTGTAACATATATCACAGATAAAGGACTAATATCTCCCTTTTTTTCCCTACCTCCTAGAATTAGGAGAAATATCTCTCATACACAAAGAACTTTTACAATTCAGGGAAAGGACCAAAAATCTGATAAAAAACAAACAAAAGACATGAACAGATAACTCACAAAAAATATATTAAAATAGCCCTTAAGCATATGAAAAGATGTCCAATTTCATAATAAATGCAAATTAAAACTGCACTGAGATACCGTTTCTTATCACAAAATGTAAAAGTATAATACACTCAAGGGCCTTTCCTCCCTGGGTGGCAGAAGCGGGCCACCAGGCAGAGGGAATCTGCAGAGGGTGATTTCTCTCCTCTTTTCCTGTCCCACCTAGTCTGCC
>NW_012147952.1:2543323-2562768 GCF_000956105.1 Propithecus coquereli
AGGAGTTTGAGGTTGCTGTGAGCTAGGATGATGCCACAGCACTCTAGCCCAGGCAACACAGTGAGACTCTGTCTCAAAAAAAAAAAAAAAGAATTGGTTTGGGCAAAATCATCAACAGATGTTAAATCCCAGGGGAATATTTGATGACAAGCAGGATATCTGCATGGTCTTAAAGTTTCTCCCCAGAGATTGTTTATTAGTTGCAACAGGAAAAATAATAACCAAGCAGTGGAGAAATTAGACAAGTCATTAACTAGGTCATCAAATTTAACATCACCAATAAAGGGCAGAAGGACATCACATGCCTCTAGATGAGATGCCCTGAGAAGGACACACATTGAGAAACATTCTTAAAAAAAAAAAAAAAACTATATTCTTAAAAAATGTCTATATAAGCAAACAAAGACAGGCTGAGAAGTTGTTCCAGATTAAAGGAGACTAAATGGACATGACAACCAAATACAATATGTGATCCTGGACTGGAGGGGGGAAAAATGCTATAAATGATATTATTGTGACAATTGAAAAGATTAGAATATAGACTATATATTAAAATATTGTATCAATGTAAATTCCCTGAATTTGGTAACTGTACTATGCATATGTAAGAGAAGAGCCTGATTCCTTAGAAATACATACTGAAGTGTTTTTTTGTTGTTGGTGGTGTTGGTTTTTCTTTAGAGACGGGATTTCACTCTGTCACCCAGGCTGGAGTGCAGTGGCATGATCGTAGGTCACTGCAGACTCAAAAGCCTGTGCTCAAGCCATCCTCCTGTCTCAGCATCCCCAGTAGCTGAGACTACAGGCACCATACTGAAGTATTAAGGGTTCAACTGATGCTCAATTCCAGTTCCCTGGTATTAAAAAATTTTTCAAACCTGAATGGCATAGCCTACTACATACCTAGACTATATGGTATAGCCTATTGCTCCTAGGCTACAAACCTATACAGCATGTTAATGTTCTAAATACTATAGGTAATTGTATGTGGTCCATCATTGACCAAAACATCCTTATGTAGCAGCACATGACTGTATTTGAGTGCTTAACCACTTGCCAGATACTTTTCTAAGCCCTTTACATTATTAACTCATTCAATTTTCACAACTTCATGAGGTACTACAATTATTATCCTCATTTTCAGATGGAGAAAGGAAAGCACAAATTGTGTATCTAAGATCATAGAGTTATTAAGTTTTCATAATAGCCATTCCCTGTAGATAGAATAAGAAATCTCTCCCTCTCTACCAACACAACTCCAGGCAATTGCTTTCTTTTCTTTTCTTTTCCTTTCTTTCTTTTTCTTTCTTCCTTCCTTCCTTCCTTCCTTTCTTCCTATTTTTTTATTTCAGCGTATCATGGGGGTATAAATGCTTTGATTGCATAAGTTGCCTTTGCACCACCCAACCAGCATGCCCATCCCCCAGACAGCATGTTTCCTTTATTAGATTCATGTTTGAATCATTTAAACAAGACCTGTGCTGATGAGTTGAGAACACTTGTTTCCTCTCAATTTCTGAGGTAGAAATGAAGCTAGAGTCAAATTAACTGAATTAATCTAATTTAAGCCAGTGGCTCTCAAGCTTTAATATGCATCAGAATCACCTGGAGGGCCCCATCCAAGAATTTCTGATTCAGTAGGTCCGGGGTGGACCTGAGAATTTGCATTTCTAAGAAGTTCCCAGATGATGCTGGTCCAGGGACCACTTTGAGAATGACTGTATTAGGACTCTTAACCTCCCTCCATTTTAGTTTTCTCATAGGTAAAATGGGCATTACAACATTGTAATAGAGACAAGGAAGTGCTTTGTTAATTGCTCAGCACTAGGGGAACACTGTTAGCAATTACTATTATTAATATTTTATGGGAGCTATGGGAAGTTGTTTTAATCTTTCAGACTTTACCACAGTACTCCATGTTCAAATACATGGGTGTGACAAGAGACTCAATATCAAATGGAGTGAAGGAGAGAACACCTTCCTTTGCTACCCTCCCATCCAGTCAGCCAGTGTAATAGGCTTTCTTGTATGTCCTGCTGAGAATAAAAATGTTTCACACACACTCACATACACACACTGGAGTTGCACTGTATACAAATTTAACTTATCCCAAAATTAGCAAATGAGAATTCCCTTCATCTACCCAAAGTATGAATATCCCACTGGACTAAATGTTGAAGAGAGATATTATCCCAAAACCTAGGCACTAAATGCAAACAAATTAATCCATATCATGTTCAACTTTTACAGAAATATCTAGCTATGAGTAATCATGAGTAATTTTTTAATTTTTATTTACTTATTGTTTAATAGACACTGTCCCTGAGGAATCAT
The DNA here is from genome assembly GCF_000956105.1 of Propithecus coquereli. Classification (NCBI taxonomy): domain Eukaryota; kingdom Metazoa; phylum Chordata; class Mammalia; order Primates; family Indriidae; genus Propithecus; species Propithecus coquereli. The sequence goes on from NW_012147952.1 coordinate 2,545,658, forward strand.
GAATAATTTTGTACTCACTATACTTTTGCCCTGGCACCTTTAAACTAAACCCCCTTCAAAATGCAAGTACATTTTATCTCCCTTTACATCCTGCACACAGGATTACATTTATTAAACTACTGTGTCAAAAAGTTGTCCACATTAACCCAGAGTCTGATTTCACAAACTTTGAAACACTGGAACTTGATTTGGCTTCTAAGATATCACAGAATAATTTGTATTCATCTTTTGTTAATGACAAGCCTTCATGATTTTAGATAGCTATCTTCTCCCAACCCACATAAATCCCTCTTCATTCATCTTATGACATCATCTAAAAATTATTCTTAGTCTTGAAGAAAATAATTCGGAATGAGGAAAGTTGCTTTTAGTTACATAAAACAACTAATTCCCCTCCTCCGAGAAATACTGAAGTTTTTGCATGAAGGACATGACCACTTAATTGTATTTATATTACTCTAAAGATAAATGGTGACTTCCTGGTAGACAACCATATCTGAATTCAAAAGACTAATAAGTTTCCCATTGGAGTAAAAATTAAATAAACAAGGACTACTTCAAAAAAAAAAACCCACGCCCCCCACACCCCCCCCCTAGACCCAAAAGATCTGAAAAACACACTTTTTTTTTTTCTGTCACATCCAGTACAACTCAGCCATCCAAGTATTTGAAGAAGAAGGAGCCACTTTAGAGACCAGAAAGGGGACCTTCAGAAATGTGGGCTGAGGACTGGCTCTAGCTTTAGCAGTTCCAGGGAAAAGATTCAAAACCAAAATATGGGAACCATTACAAATAACACTACAAAGGATATTCCTGTTTAGCAACATGTAGATAGTTCTATAGGACAGTTCCTAGAAGTTACTTTGAATTATAGTATTGAGATACAGACTGTTAGAAAAACTTTTCCCAAAATGGCACTATCTTTTAAAATAATGTTTGCCAACCTCGCAGGTAAAAAATCATATTTAATTGTGTCAGTGTGAATTTCTGAGTAAGGCTGCATATTTTCTCTCAAAAGCATGTGGGTTATTTGTGTTTCTTCATTTGTTGATTATTCTATAAGGATATGCTTTATTTACTGATTTATGAGAAATATATAACTATTCACATATTAGTCACTTCTTGGTCCTTATATTGTCAATATCCTCTTCATCCCTGCCCATTTTGACTTTTTTAAAAGAGTGGAACTTTCCGATTTTTATGCTATCTGATCTAGTATTATTTTCACTTATGATTTCTCCCTTTGCTGTTGGGTTTATAGAAGGCTTTCTAGGAGTATGTAATGATTTAAACATTTTTTTCTTTTTTCTCATATGATTCTTACATTTAAATTTTAATGAATCTATATTCATCTTGTTCCAAGTAATAAGGTAGAATGCTACCTTTGTTTCTCTCTTAACTAGATAGTGAGTCGCTTATTAAAAACCTTCCCATAGTTTACCCTTAACAGTTGGTCCATATTCCTCATATTTCCAATGAATATATACTAAATGAAATTGTGATCATCCTCTAGTGTTTTACAACTTACTTTTCCCCAATATATCTTTTTTCTTTTTTTTTTTTTTTTTGAGACACAGTCTCACTCTTTTGCCCGGGCTAGAGTGCGGTGGCATCATCCTAGCTCACAGCAACCTCAAACTCCAGGGCTCAAGCAATCCTACTGCCTCAGCCTCCCGAGTAGCTGGGACTACAGACATGTGCCACCATGCCCGGCTAATTTTTTCCATATATTTTTAGTTGTCCGATTAATTTCTTTCTACTTTTAGTAGAGACGGGGTCTCACTCTTGCTCAGGCTGGTTTCGAACTCCTGAGCTCAAACAATCCGCCCGCCTCAGCCTCCCAGAGAGCTAGGATTACAGGCGTGAGCCACCGCGCCCAGCCTCCCCAATATATCTTGGACTTTGTTTCACATGGACATATATAATTTTCATATACTATAATCCTCATAACAAATGGAAGTAAAATGATTAAATAGATATAGATGACTTTTTTCCAGGGTTATAAAATATCACCCAGTGTGGAAAAGTATCACAACTTGTATTCTAAACAGGAACCTGGGGGAAAAAATCAAATAATCCAAAGTAACCATTAATCTTGGAAAGTCATTTTAAGTAGCTTGGGTGAGGAATGCAATCCTGACAACTCAAGTCTCATCACCCTAATGTCAGCCACCTCTGCTGGCCTACCCCGCCAGCACCCCACACCCCCAGCACCTCCCAAAACCACCATCCTGGACACAAGGGATAGCTCCTGACGCCAGCCTTTACTAAAGCTTTAAAAAGAGAGAAATTGTCCATCTGTTCCTCCTCTTAATTCTCTCCCCTTCCACAGACACCAAGCCCTGTTTCTTTCACCCTACTTGTCCCCATTAAAGTCCCATGCCTATGACAGAAACTCAGGCTAGAAGCCCTAGTGTTAGATATTTTTTTTTTCTTCTTCTTTTTTTTTTTTAAATTTTTTGTGGAGACCGGGGGTCTCACCAAGATCTCCAACTCCTGGCCTCAAGCAATCCCCCGACCTTGGTCTACTAAAAGTACTGAGACTACAGGCCACCACACTCTACACTTTTTCTTCTCCCTTTTAATAGATAGAACTGAATGTTACAGTTGTTTCTTGGTATCAGGGAGGGATTTGTTCCAAGACCACCTCTCCCATACCAAAATCCAAAGATGCTTGAATCCCTTACATAAAATGACTTGTTTGCATATGACCCGTGAACATCCTCCCCTATGCTTTAAATCATCTGTAAAGGACTTATAATACCTAGTACAATGTAAATGCTACCTGAATAGTTGTTGTATTGTATTATTGGTGTTTCTTTATTGTTGTATTGTTATTTTTTATTCTTTTTTTTTTTTTCCGAATATTTTCCATCGGGGACTGGTTGAATCCATGGATTCAGAAGGGCAGATACAAGAGGCTGATTGTATTCAATTTGGCATTTTAATAAAGATAAATCTTATATATCCCCAAAGCAACAATAACCATACCTTCTTCTGTTAAAGCTAGAAAGAAAAGAGAAATGCCATGAAATTAGGTCCAGATTTTGATGATTGAAATCTAATTGGGATAACCTGGTGCTTCCTTTTCCACAGCAGAGGTTACTAAAGGCTACAAGACCTGGTTCAGCAACCTCTCTCTGGACAAATTCCAACTCCCCAATTCAGGTAACATACAGATAAACCTCCTTGAAAAAAATTCTTACCTCTGATTAGTTATCATACAATTTAATGTTTCAAATTTCCTTCATGTGAATAACATTCCAGGCGCTTGTTTTCTGAAAATATTCTCTCTGAAATCCCGAAAATGTTCCCTGGACATATTTTAATTTCTGCTTTCTCCCAAAACACCGTTCCTGAATAGGTGGCAAAGCAGACACTCAACGAATGTAATCAATAAATGAGTCGATGGAAGCAGTGGGGAGGCAGGGCAGAGGGATTAGAGAAGAATCACGGCCCACACTGAGATCCTAGCGGGAGGGGAGAAGGAAACTAATTTGCTCCGAGTGGTTCTGGGTGGTTACACAAGTCACCTTCCCGTTAGCGAGACCCTGAGCAGACCTGCCTCCTCCCTCCTGGCCTTGTCCCAGCCATGCAGCTCCCTGGTCTCTTCCCAGGTCTCTGCAGGCCACCTTTCCCTTCCTCCTCGCCTGGCTCACTGCTGTCAGTCACTCAGGCCTCACCCACAGGTGACTTCCTCGGGGGACCTTTCCTGACCTCCCTGCGCAGGTCCCGTCCCCCACATTTCAGCCTCCCAAGCACAATCAGGCTCCTGGTCACACGTAGCACCATCGTTAATTTCACGGCTTCTTACATCTGTGACTCCCAACCATCGAAGCTCCTGTAGGGCTGGCTCCAGACCACCCTGCAGGCGGCTTCCGTACCCCGGCCCCACTAGCAGTGACAGCTTGGAGCCTTTCTAGGAACCAGTCGGTCTCCCACTGGTATCCAGCCCACCAGAATAGTAAAAGGTAAATGCGAATATATAAATCCTGAAGAGGTGGTGTGACTGCTGGGGCCTCGGTTTCCTGAACTATACAATGGGAATTATATTGAGGATTGAGTTAATAATGGAAGAGCCGATGGAGATCCCAGCCGGCAGGAGGCTCTCAATCAGCATAGGCTATTGTCATTATTATTAGCCACTTTGGGGTCAAAGGATTTCACTTTTGTTTATCGCCTCTTTTTTTATAAGGCTTTCCTGGACTATGCCCTTATTTTACCTTCTTTCCAAAACTTGTCAGTCCCGTTGTCTGACCCTCCTTAGGGCGGACCCCTTTATCTCCATAACAATGAAAGCTTGTTGTTTCCCACAATTGTTGGCTTACCCTGGATAGAAAGCTGGTTGAGAGCTTGAAATTCAAAAAAGGAAACCACTCCAAGACAACACACTGTTTTTAACCTTCCAACTGTTACTTCCAAAATTTTTCTTATGAATTTTTTCTTGTTGATTTTTTTCTTTTAGGGCTGAAAAACCTTTAGACTATGATATGCATGGAATATATGTCAGATTCTTAAATTTCCCTCTTTTCCTACCGTAATTGACATCAATTTGCATAAAGTGTTTTACTTTTAGAAGCTCTGCCCTTAAGATGGAATTTTTGACTTAAAGCTCTAGGGGCAGTTTTTCTGTGCTTTAGTCTTCACTCACACTGCAGAATTGGGGTTCAAAAGTATCCAGTTACATTCTCACACACACATTCATTCACTGCCAACAGATTCTTCCAAGGGTGCACTAGCTGGAGGTAACTGGAGGCTGTCACAACTGTTAGTCCATAAAGCAAACCAAGCTAGAAGTTACAGAAGACAAGGAGACTTCACCTATCAGATCAGCTAAAAACAGTGAGCCAATGGGGAAAGCGGCAATCTCATACACTGCTGCTGGGAGTGAAATTGTTTCAATCCCTATGGAAGACAAATTGGTAATATCTAGCAAAATTATGTTTTTGCCTTTTGGACCAGCAATTTTCCCTATGAGAATTTAGCCTACAGACATACTACTTGCAAAACAGTGGTCTTCAATGGATTCATGGCACCTTTGTAAAAGCAAAAGTTTCATCATAATCCCAAAAAGTCCTTTTGTAGAGAATGGAATACCACCCATCAGTAAGGAAGGAGAGAAAATAATCTACATTTATAATTGCTTGTGTTTGCATTTAAAAAAAAAACAACTCTAGAAAGGACAATAAAGCTTTTTATTGGGGAGTAGAAAATGCAGGAATATGAAATGAGCTAGGAGGAAGACTAGGCTATCATTTTAGGATTTTGATCCATGTGACTGGTGTCTGTTTAAAACAAATTTAAATATTTAAATATTAAATTGGTATGCTACTTAAGAAAATGTTTTTTTTTTTGAGACACAGTCTCACTGTGTTGCCCGGGCTAGGGTGCCGTGGCATCATCCTAGCTCACAGCAACCTCAAACTCCTGGGCTCAAGTGATCCTTCTGCCTCAGACTCCCGAGTAGCTGGGACTACAGGCATGGGCCACCATGCCCGGCTAATTTTTTCTATATATTTTTAAGTTGTCCAATTAATTTCTTTCTATTTTTAGTAGAGACGGGGTCTCGCTCTTGCTCAGGCTGGTCTCGAACTCCTGAGCTCAAACAATCCGCCCGCCTCGGCCTCCCAGAGTGCTAGGATTACAGGCGTGAGCCACCGTGCCCAGCCAAGAAAATGTTTTTTAATGTAGCAACAACCAGTATTCTTTACTTTCTGTTCTGTCTCATACGGCAACTGTTGACACATTTCCAGAAATATCCTGCTCAATGCCATTCTGTTCAAAATGTGCCCAAAGCTACTGGGGACCACCTTAAGGTGACTGGGGTCCATGGCCAGTCTCTTCCCTGGAAACTGAGATGCCCTTTCCCACAGCCCACCTCACCCCAATATTAGCCTCTCCCCAATCTGTGGACACTTGGACCCTGATACTGCCTCTGGCCCTGGCAACCAATAACTGAGAGTCCCTAAGACCTTCCTACCTGGGAAGAACAATTCTGCAAGGCAGATCATCCTTTTTAGTATCTGTGGCTTCTTAGCACATGGAGCTAAGTTTCCGTTCTAACACTCCAAAGAAGAAGAAATGCATGTATCTGTGTTTAGTTCTTCAAAGTCAGGGATGGAAGTGTTTTAACAATTATCATTTCCTTGGGAAAGGCGAGACTGATTTTCCTCCAAAATCTTGAGCAGGAGCTGGGCTGAGTGGTCTAGGACCTTCAGGCCAGAGTTGTCAAGGCTGAGTTGTCACCAACGGGATACATGACTGGTCTCTTGCTCTTCACTCCAAATAAACCGAAACAGCATTCCAAATGTACCTTTGTCTTTCCAGTGACCCCACAGGTTGTGTGGAATCTAATGACCCCAGAAAACTGTGCCTGTGCTCTGTACTTCCACACGGTAGGAAAACAATGCCTTTACAAAGGACTTTCATGGCTTTCTCTCTTTGAGTCTTCAGTGATGAGACTCTTAGGAGGACAGGGCTGGAAGTTGGAGTCCCTCCTCAGACCTGGGAGGAGAGGAATCTAGCTACAGTCCTGCCATGGAGCAAGAGTACCTCTTATTCACGCATTCAAGAAATATTTATTGAATGCCCATTGTGTCAGACATTGTTCTAAGACTTCAAAGAGGTTTAGGACAGTCTTAATTCATTTAATCCTGTCACCCCATGAGATAGATATTGTCTCCATATTTATAGATGGAGAACTGAAGCACCAAGGCTAACATGTTCATGATTTGCAAGCTAGAAAGTGGCTGAGCCAAGATCCAAACCCAGGCAGTCTAGTTGGTGTGTCTTATAACACTATTCTTAACCACTCTACACCATATTGCCCCTTTAAAAAAATAAAAATCAACATCCTTGTTGGAGTTTACATTTTAGTAGGGGAGAGGAAGAAAATAAGTAGCTAACGCTATCAGTCAAGTTTATAAATGCCATGAATAAAAATAAAGCAGTTAAGCAGAGACTCTGGAGGACGGACTTCCCTAGAGGTAAGTACAGACCACCTGAGAGAAGAGAGCAAAACCACTTGAAAATCTGAAATTTGGAGGCCCGGAACCAGCAAAAAAAAAGCCTGTAAGTGGGAACATACACAATGTGTTTGAGGGGCAGCATAAGGATAACCTAGAGCAGAGGGCAAAAAAATGTGAGTTCCCATTAGGCTGAGGTCAGGTTCCACAGGGCCTTACAGGTCAGCATAAAGGAGTTTGAGTTTTTAAGTTTGATGGAAAACTGTGGTGTCCCTTTTGGAGGGGAGGCCATATGATATACATTTTAAAAATTAAGTCTGCCTGCTAAAGAACAGTCCCCGAGATGAACAAAAGAAATCAAGAACTGTTAGGAGTCTCTTTCAGTAGTCCTAGCAAGAAAGGATGGGACTGGAGATAGCTAAGGTATTACCTCCAATCCATCAACCACAATGTCAAAGAGCTATATATTTTTTTAAAACTTTAATTAGCAACCTTGGAAAAAGACATTCACATCAGGACTCAGAGCAAGGGCAGAGACCCCCAAATAGAAGGTCTTTCCTTAAATCAGCAGGTGCAGGATGGTCTCATGGGGGGGATTATAAGGCCAAATTGACTGGACTCCCTCATGGATTTCACGTTGGGGGACAGGCATCAAGGAAGCCCCCTAATTTTTGGCCTGAACCATTGGTCCAAAATGGTGGTGCTGTTCACTTACTGACAGCTAAAGGGGAGAGCAGTTGTTTGGTGGACATGCCAGATTTGTCTCTTGCAGAAAATAGCTGTTAGTTTTCTCTCCCATTACTGATAAACATATCCAAGAAATAGTCAACACTTGCTACTACATAAGATGCCTGTCCAAAGTGCCCTACATATGTTAACAGTTAATCTCATAATTTCATATGGGGTCAAATGGTGTTATCTTCGTTTTAGAGACTGAGAAACTGTGGGGGTTAAACAGTTTGCCTAAGGTCATAGCATCCTGGCACTTTCCATATTTTTGTTTTGGAAAACATATGCTTATTTTGTAAATGTTCTATCAACCTACTATAGGATTATTTTTAAATGAGAGGACAGATTAGTTCCAGATTGTATCATCACATCACCCCTAGGTTTTTGGTTCAGTGCTGCATCTCAGGTCTTGGCTTCTAGACCCTTTTTCACCCTAGCCAAGAGGGCCCTCGGACCTCTTTTCAGCTTTGGGAAGTTTCCATCAAGGGTTAAGCTCAACAGCCACACCTCAGGAGCTCTTGAGAGATATTTAAGGTATTACCTCCAATCCATCAACCACAATGTCAAGGAGCTATTTACTTATTTAAAACTTTATTCTTTAACTAATAACTACATCAGGACTCAGTAAGGGCAGAGACAAAAAAAAAAAACAAAAAAAAAAACGGATGGTTTTTCCTTAACTCATCAGGCTGGAGCAGAGCTTAAACCAAGCTGGAACCACTCCAGCTCTGGCCGGAACCTAATGTCGTGACATCCTGGCCTCAGTCACATTGTCTGGAAACTGGCTTCACTTCATCCAAGGGCCTAATTGGAGGGTACTCATGGCTTCCTCAAGTTTGAGCATCCCTGCACCAGAAAGAGCAACAGCGGGGTGAGTATGGTGGGGGAGGGTAAGAGCCCGACCATATTCTGCCTCTTTCAGGATTCCTTTCTAGGACCCTCTGAGCCAGGCATTCTGGGCCTGAGATTCTTGGGAACCTCGGAACATGGAACCACTCGGCCCATTCTAACATTCTCCAAGAAGCTGGGGGAGCGGGGAGAAGGTGGAGAGATCACACATAATCCCGCCCAGTGGGTCTAGCCCGGCCCCCTCTCATCATAGTCTCACCCCTGGGTCCCCAGGAGGAATGGCCTGCACCCTAGGCCCCAGACCCCCAAAGAAGTCTTAGAGACTGCCCAGACGCAAAGGGCGCCCTTGGTGATGCCCGAGGTGTGGTGGCGGTTGCGGGCAGTGAGGAGGTGAGAGAAGAGACCAGAAGAGGGAGAGAAGCCGCCCCCATGGGCCTCTGTTCAAAACCCCTCATCACCGAGTCTCTCACCTCGCTCCTGCCGCTGGCGGTGCCACTCAGCCATGGACTGGAGCATCCACTTGGTCCGGAGCTTGTACAAGTAGGAGCCATAAACCACGACCTCGGTGAGGTCTGAAGATTCCAGAGCTTTCAGCTGGAGCATGGCCTTGCTCACCTGCTCGATGTAAGGGATGCGAGATCCGTCTGGGCCTGTTAGGGGTAAGGGGATGAGAACTCCGGGCCGCGGAGACCGAAACGCCCGGGACGGGGCACCCAGGCCAGTCGGGGCACACTCACCAAACATGGCTCCCAGCAGCCGCGTCTGGACCTGAAACACCAATGGATCCTTCAGGTCTTCGGGAACTTTCACCCACGGTGGAATATCTTTACGCTCTGGGAGCGTTCCCATCTCGGGACTCTCAAACCCCACCACTCTACAGCGGAAGCTAGGCCTAACCGTGCGCTTCTGGGCCGCAGCGCGCGCAGAGTCTAGCACCTGGACGGCCCCGCCCCGGCCAGACCCCGCCCCCGGGCTCCGCCCCCGGCCCCGGGCCCAGTTCCACATGCCCCGTGCTCCGCCAGCCCCACCAGCCCTGCCCGCCCCGGTCCAGCGGATTACCATCTCCCTGGCTTCGTGCTACTCTGGAGAGTGTTCCCTCGGGCCCAGCTGTCTCCAAGTTAATTAGAGTTTCCACCTGCATTGACTCGTGTCTTCCGCACCAGAATCCCATGGGCTTGGGAGTGGCAGGGGGGCAGGGTGCTATCGACTCTTCCCCGTAGGAAACAACTGGGTGGGTCTGAACCCTGAAAATCGGGAATCCAGGTTTGAGGATGCGAGGACTACCTGAAAGCTGCCAAATCGACTTCTTGTTTCACACGTTACAAAGGAGGATCAGTTCTCCCTCGAGCCGAAGGAACAGGATCAAGGGCCGGTTTGACTTTGAGGCCAACTGGGACAACATCGGGGAACTCAAAAATAATTTGTCATTTAATAAAGAGGAAACTGAAATTCGGAAATTCACTATGTTACTTGAAGGGACGAGATGAGTGCTCTGAAATGCTCCCACGGTTAGCGTTCATCGAAGCCCCTGGCTCTGGAGCTTTTGAACTGACCCCATTTCAAAGCTCACGTGTGCTCTGCCCAGCCATTCTCAAACGGATGCAGGCTTCTGGCTCCCCTCTAAATGTAATAAATTTGGTTTATTCATTTTTAAAGTACATTGCTCAAAGTGATGCACTGGATTCACTCCATGGGGGTGTGATTTCAATGTTTTGTGGCTTTACAGACAGAGATGAAGCTGGCTTTTCCCAAGCCCAGTTCTGGTAACATCTAATATCCCCTCAGCTGGCTTAATATGACGGCTTCTTGAGGCAGACCTCTTCACATTCAATCAAAAAACTGTGGGTTCTTTTACAACCACCAGTGTAGTCAATTTAGAAATGATCATCAATGGCTAAAACTATCAGATGAAGGCTATTGAGGAACTAGACATTCACAAGTTCTGGACGTCCCAGGCCACAGATTGTGAATTATAGAGGAGAAAACTTTCCTTTACACCTTAACCAAAAGTCAAAGTTAGCATCACCAATAATAGGACAAATAGATTTCTAGTTTGTCAATGTCATGAAAACAAAAAATTGAGGAATTTTTGTTTGACTAAAAATTCTGTGTGGGCCAGGCGAGGGGGCTCATGCCTGTAATCCTAGCACTCTGGGAGGCCAGGGCAGAAGGGTCCCTTGAGCTCAGGAGTTGGAGACCAGCCTGAGCAAGAGCAAGTCCCCATCTCTACTAAAAATAGAAAAATTAGGTGTCGTTGTGGCAGGTGCCCGTAGTCCCAGCTACTGCAGGGACTGAGGCAGGAGGATCACCTGAGCCCAGGAGTTTGAGGTTGCAGTGAGCTATCATGACACCACTGCACTCTAGCTCCATCAACAGAGCAAGATTGTCTCAAAAAAAAAAAAAAAAATGCTGTGTGCATGACTCAAATAATCCTGAATCAAAGTAGTGGGGTACATTTCAGACAATAGAGGAAATTTTAGTATGCCTTATACTGCAAAGTAGTGTTTTTTAAATGTTTAGAAACTTCTAGAGTGGGATAAGGGTTTTTTTTTTTTTTTTTTTTGAGACACAGTTGCCCTGTTGCCCTGGCTATAGTGCTGTGGCATCAGCCTGGCTCACAGCAACTTCAGACTCCTGGGCTCAAGCAATCCTTCTTCCTCAGCCTTCCGAGTAGCTGGGACTACAAGCATGTGCCACCATGCCCGGCTAATTTTTTAGATATATATTTTTAGTTGTCCAGCTAATTTCTTTCTATTTATTTAGTAGAGACAGGGTCTGGCTCTTACTCTGGCTGGTCTCGAACTCCTGAGCTCAAATGATCCTCCTGTCTTGGCCTCCCAGAGTGCTAGGATTACAGGTGAGAGCCACCACGCCTGGCCTAGAGCTTTTCTTTTCTTTTCTTTTTCTTTAATTTTACACCAAACCAAAACAGTTCTAGATCAAGGACAAAATTCTTTCTATATTCTTTCAACATTGCTTTAGTCTTGAATTTTTAATAAAAGGGAGAAGAAGAAATATTATGGTGTGTCAGGTAGCTAATCAAAAGAAATTTTACTTTCTTTCTATTGTTTCTTTCTCTTCCTTCCTTCCCTCCCTTCCTCCCTTTTTCCCTCTCTTCCCCATTATTCTGTCAGCCCTGTGAAGGCAAGGACCCAGGTCTGATTTCACCACCACTATATCCCCAATGGGTCATAGGCTGGCACACAGCAGGTGCTCAATACATGTGAGATTATCTGGAATGAGCAGCTCGAGGGTCTTTGCTGGCGGCGTGAAGATGTCTTTGGTCCTTTCTGCACACTGGAGGATTAGGTTGTTCCTGGAGGCAGAAGGCAGTGGTCTGGGTCTCTAGGTCCAGCCCCTGACCCTCTTTGCTAGTACCTGACCCCAGAGAGGAACAGGGGAAGGTGGGGGTCCTACAGTAAGTAGGGTGGGAGCAGGTGCCCAGGTGCCACTCTGGGCTCTGGGATGCCTAGCACCTTGGAGGATGCAGGATCCCCACCTGAGCCCCATGTAGTCTCCGCTTGCTGGGGGCCACAAGGGAACAGGCTCCAGGCCAGCTAAGGGACCGCAAAAAGGGCTCATTACCTCATCAGGCAGTGCAGCCATTGGCTGAAAGCTTCCAACCACCCCAAAGCCAGGTGTGGCAGTGTGGGTTCGAGGAGACCCCAGAGCGGTGGCTGGGTTCAGCCCTCAGGGGCTCACGCCCTCCAATCCTGGGATCACAGAGAGGCCTTTTGTCTGGACCACCAGCTAGGAATGGCTGCAGGACGCCTCTGCCTTGTCCAAGGTGCCCCTCACTCAGGGCCTGAACTGAGAGAAAAGTACAGAATTGGCCAGGTATGGTGACTCACACCTGTAATCCTGGTAGGCAGAGGCAGGAGGATTGCTTGAGTTTAGAAGTTCTGTTAGGTAGATAGTGAGGGATTCCTGGTCTCCTAGGGACAAAAGTGGGGGCTATTGCCCCCATCTTGGTCCTGCCTCACCCTAATTCCCCATACCTGGGGGAGGAGGGAATACTGTATGAATCCACCAATCAGAACCTGGCACACCAGCTGCAAAAGAATGCAGAGGACTCTCTAGCCCCCGGGCCAAGCAGCATGGGTACCATAAAGTCCGGAAAGTGACCTACCCTCATGTGTAGTTAGGGCATAGGTCATGTGACTCCCAACTGTCCAATCAAAGTGGTTCCATGGTGACCTCTGAACCAGGAGGGAGTGCCCTATCTGGGCACTATAAAATAAGAGGCAGAGGATAGCCTATCTCTCTTTTCATCCTCCCTTAGCTGCAACAATGGGTCTGGTAGTCATCTGTGCATATGTACCATGCTCTGTAAACCTGTATCTTGCTCTTCCCTATAATCCTGTCTTTCTCTCAGTAAACCTCATTTTTGTGCTTGCCTAACTTTGGCGTGTCTGATCATTCTTCCGGCATGAGCGCCCCAAGAATAGAAATTTCAGATTGAAACCTGACAGTTCCAGATCAGCCCGAGCCAGAGCGAGACCCGTCTCTACTAAAAATGGAAAAATTAGCCGGGTGTGGTGGTGCGCAACTGTAGTCCCAGCTACTCGGGAGGCTGAGGCAAAAGGATCACTTGAGCCCAGGAGTATAATGTTGCAATGAGCTACGATGATGGCACTACACTTTAGCCAGGGCGACAGAGTGAGATTGTCTCAAAAAACAAACAAACAAAACGGAATCTACGGAATTTGAGGGGATGCTGCAAATAGGAAAGGCCGTCCTGACGACACTCATGCAACCCCCTCGCCTTTTTCTCAAGAAAAGGATGCCGTCAAAGGCAACATTTGCTCCGTGGCCAGGAAACCCCTGCCAGGCACTGGGCGCACGATTTCACTGGGGTTTCACAGACGTGATTTCCCACGCCTAGCGCAGTCACAACAGCCCAGATACCCTTGACAGGTCCATCTTCCCCTGTCCCTTCTCTCCATGCGCTAAGATCATCTCGGGTCTTTCCAAGGGTTGCGTTGCCCGGTTGAGCCAGCGGGCGCTGGTAAACTCTGTGTCCCGCGCCTCGGTTACGGCGGGAAAGTGGGTGAAAATCCAGGTGACCTGCGTGCTTGCGTTTAGAAACAGACCCACAAGTACCAGAGGTCACCTTTGGTCCATCCGTTAGGTCTCTCTGGCTACAATCAGGAAGTCTCCACACAGGTCTGGAGAAATTAACTGCTTCATTAGAACCATTTAAACTCAGTCGCCACGCTCGCGGTTTTCTCCCATCTCCAGGTGCACTTCCAGCGCACTCACGGCTTACTGAGTGCCCGCAGCTTGTCGCTCATAAGGAGACCAAAGCACTGGGGGAGCACAGGCCCCCATCATCTGGGCAGGGAACCCACTACTCTCTATTAGGCAAGAGGGACCGCACTAAAAGCAAATTCCTACGACCCCGCCAGGGTGGCTGCGTCTGGAAGTGCTCCCTTCAGGGGACAGTGTTCGGCCATTGCTGGAGCCGAGACTCTCGGGCTGGCGCGAGCCGCGGGGTTAAGGAGTGGGGACAAGGCCCCAAGCTGCCAGCCCTCACCTTCCAGCCATGACCTGCAGCAGCCACTCTGCACGCTTGCTGTGCCTTGGGCGGTTGGTGATGGGGAGCCTGCTACTTTCAAGTCCAGAAATGCCTCTTTTACCCTCTTGAAGAGGCAGAGGACAAAGCCCAGGCCTGGGAAGGGCGGAGGCAGAGCCAGGAGCTGGGCGGAGCCCCTTACTGCAGCGTGTCAACCTAGGGTGCCAGAGCGAGGAGGGTCGCTAGTCTGGGTTAGACCGTGCGGAATGGAGCCACCTAAGCCAGGCTGTAAGAACAGCGTGGGACTCCAGGAAGGGCCGCGGCGAGGGGCCACACTTGAGGCCCACTGCTAAGGTGGAACAAGGAGGAGGCCCCGGCCGGACTCGCTCTACCTAGGGAAGATGGGCTCTGAGGACACCTTTGATTTGCGTCACCAGGGGACTCCGCAAAATGTACCGGCTGCAGCCACCAAGTTCCTCTGCGCAGGAGCCCGGGATTCCGATCCACTTCCATCCCAAGTCCACCGCCATTTCAACTTGCAGCTCCTTAGCTTCGGCCAGGCCTGGCGGTGAGCAGATAAAAGGCAAACTTCTCGCATTGCTCAGGGAAAACCCAGGACTGGCTGAGACGGAGGCCTATAAGGCCAACTTTCTCAGAGTGAACCCGGTCCCTTCCCAGAAGTCTAGCCTGACCAGACACTCCAACCCCAAGACTTGTTTACGACACCAGAGCAATGGCAATCACTGACTGATCCACCGCTGTAGGCTAACCTCTGCTTGTCCAGCCATTCTGAGCCCCTGGCCTGGGGAACGTGTCCACTTCTTGAAAGCTGCGGGGGTGGGTGGCGGCTAGGACAAGGGAGTGGGTATAGTGAGACAATTTTCCAACAATATAGATTGTACTCTACCAATTTAATTTATTTCCCCAAGGCTTTAAGTAGCTTTCATTATGGCTCCATGATATTCAATTCAAGTTTACTAGGGATTTTTTCAGCTTCCATTTATAAACTGCTTTGAGTAAATCAGAACACACTGAATCATTAACCAAATTTGGCAGTATTCCTTTATATAGGATGGATGCCCAGAGAACTATAGGTGAAAAGCTATCAGAATTTTTAATACTCTGGCTATGTATTGACTTATTATTTTTTTTTCCAAAAATGTCCCTTGAACATTTGCAGAGAAAATGATTTGATTGGATACTGGGATTTTGGACTTTTGTCCTAGATGTCAATTGTTACTTTGTTGCAAAACATTATATTTAAAAGTAAAATGGGGCCGGGTGCAGTGGCTCACGCCTGTAATCCTAGCACTCTGGGATGCCGAGGTGGGTGGATCGCTCAAGCTCAAGGTCAGGAGTTCGAGACCAGCCTGAACAAGAGTGAGACCCCCGTCTCTACTAAAAAATAGAAAGAAATGATCTGGACAACTAAAAATATATAGAAAAAATTAGCCGGGCATGGTGGTGCATGCCTGTAGTCCCAGCTACTAGGGAGGCTGAGGCAGAAGGACCGCTTGAGCCCAGGAGTTTGAGGTTGCTGTGAGCTAGGATGACGCCACGGCACTCTAGCCCAGGCAACAGAGTGAGACTCTGTCTCAAAAAAAAAAGTAAAGTGGTGTTAATTTTTACTCCAATCAACTAGAATTTGTTGTTCCCTGGGTTTTTAGGTAACTCACCCTGCAGTATTAGAGATAAGAGCTTCTCACACTTGAACGTATAAAAGAATCACTTGGGATTTTGTTAAAATGCAGGTTTGGGGCCCAGCATGGTGGTTCACTCCCTTAATCCCAGCACTTTGGGAAGCCAAGATGAGAGGATTGCTTGAGGCCAGGAGTTCAAGACTAGCTTAGGCAAAATAAGGAGACCCGATTTCTACAAAAAATTTAAAAATTAGCTAGGTGTGATGGTGTGCCCCTGTAGTACTAGCTATTAGTAAGGCTGAGGCAGTAGGATCACTTGAACCCAAGAGTTTGAGGTTTCAGTGAGCTATGATCACACCACCGTACTCTAGCCTTGGCAACAGAGTGAGACCTTGTCTCTTAAAAAAAAATAATAAATTTTTGACACACTGCTTAAAAAATTTTTTTTTTTCAATTTAAAAAGAAAAAGAAAAAAATGAATAAATTTTTAAAATGTAGGTTCAGTAAGTCTGGGGCAGGCCTAGGATTCTACATTTTTAACAGTTTCTCAGGTGATGCTGATACTGCTAGTTAATGTATCACACTTTGGGGTAGCAAGGTTATAGATACCTCAACTATCTACCTACCACAAGATCTGGAAGGTAAAAACCAGTAGACAGAAAGTGTGGGGCAATTAGCAAATTTTTTAATGAGTACTCTGTCAAGCTCTGTATAATAATACATGCTGTTTTAACATCCTGGGCCCTATACCTGTAATCCTGTAAATAGCCTGCTCACCCCTGACCTTACCAGGTCCCTTCTCCTAGTCCTCAAATACAAAGGGCAGCCATTTTATATTACCACCAGTCAATTGAAATGCAGGGATGTGGTCCTCAGAACTGCTAGACTTCTGATTTTTATGTGAAATATCTCATTTTTATAATGTTGGCATTTGATTCAAAAGTTAAAAGAAAAAAAGATTGTGTGGGCTTCACCAGGGCTGTGGAAACCAGTTATCAACTTCCAGAGTGATTGTGTCTTCCTGGTCTGCTGATATCTTTAGCGTCTAGAAAATAGTGTGTTTCCAAAGGGGTTGTGAAGCCTCAAGTCTGCAATTCCTATCAAAATGCCAGCAAGATTTTTTGTAGGTGTAGATTAGATTATTTTAAAATGTATATAAAAAGGCAAAGGAACTAGAATAGCTAAAACAATTTTGAAAAAGAATTATCGGTCTGCTTACTTTTAAGCTTACATAGCTACATGGCTGTTCCGAGTGCAGTGGTGTTTACAACCTGTTATAGTTTCCTTTGTTCCTTCTCCACTCTGACTGCTTCACTTTACTAGCCCTTAATAAAAAATAAAAATAAAAAATTTTAAGGCCAGGCGCGGTGGCTCAAACCTGTAATCCTAGCACTCTGGGAAGCCGAGGCAGGT
>NW_012147952.1:2564088-2564366 GCF_000956105.1 Propithecus coquereli
ACTTCAGGAGCAGAAAGACAAATACTACATGATTCTGAAACTGCCCATATTCAAATAATGTAGAACCACAGGACGTACGTGGTAATCAAAGTCTGATATTTATAAAAGTGTAGATATAGCCAGAAGTTAACCAGCCATTGTTCCCTAACTTCCTTGCTGCTGTAATTGATTACTGCTTAATGGCACTATCCTCTCTGATAGGTGCAAGATTTGTGACTCACCCCCACTACTTCTATAGATAACATTGTTGTCATAAATCCTAGGACTTGTGATTCTAT
>NW_012147952.1:2575043-2575633 GCF_000956105.1 Propithecus coquereli
TTTTTCTATTTTTAGTAGAGGCTAATTTTTTTCTATTTTCAGTAGAGACGAAGTCTCAACTCTGCTTACTCAGGCTGGTCTCAAACTCTTGACCTCAAGCAATCCTCCGGCCTCGGCCTTCCAGAGTGCTAGGATTACAGGTGTGAGCCATTGGCCCCTTTCTATCTGGGACAGCTGTTGGCAGGGAGGTGAGGAACTGCGAGAGAGCCCGGGCTGGGGCTTCACTCTGCAGCTGCACTGCTGACATCTTCAAGTCTTGTTGGGATCACCAACCTTCTAGCAAGTTTGATGCAGCACAGTACAGTGCTGGTGACTCTGTCCACAATTACTATGGCAGCAAGGAGCCCCAGAGGTGGCTGCCTAGCCCCTTTGGCTTTCCCTTCTGGTCCCAGCACTAGTCTAGGCACTTGGATGCAGGTCTCCAAGCCTGAGTGTTAATCTAGAAGGATGCAAGCTAACAGCTGGGTGCTAGGATTAAACAATAACATGCAGTAGTTTTAGGGTTATGACATTTTTCATTTAAAAACTCAAGTAAACCTAACTTTATTTTTTGAGACAAAGTCTTGCTTTATTACCCAGGCTACAGTGCA
>NW_012147952.1:2575828-2580144 GCF_000956105.1 Propithecus coquereli
TAAAATAAAATTATGAATTTAAAAAACTTCAGGAGCAATACTGTCAAGAAGATGAAATCATGCATTGCTTGATGTACTTGAAAGTACCAAGGAGAAATTTTCACAGTTGGGGAGAGTTTGGAGGTAAAGGAGGAATATAAAGAAAAACAAACATCTGAACAAAAAAGCCATTAATAACATCAAGAAAAACTAAACATTGGCAAGGAAAGAAATCATACTAAAGTATGTACAGCTATGAATAGTTTACAAAGTGATAATAGTGTAAACATCAAATATTGATCTAACAAAATCATATTATTGGATTGAGAGGATACCAGATCTGATGTGTGTAGGTAAGTCGCAGCTCACCTGAACTGGGAGGAGAGTGAGAGATAGTGGTATATTTTTTTTTACCCCAGAATTCTTAGCTTAGTTTCTGTGTACCTGAACACATTGACTGTCACACTAGAAAAAATTTTTTTTTCCCTGGGAACACGGTGTTTTATTACAAAAATAGAATAAAAATTTGAAAAATGATCCTTTCTAATTTAATGAAAATTTTGTTATTTTTTATTTTTTTTTTTGTGCATGAGTTATACGCAAGTCATGTGGCACTAGAATCAATATTTACACTGCACACCAATTGAGTTGTATGTGACTCACAACATACTTATTGAATTTGTTTCGGAGAATTGAGTCTCATATGGTTCACGAGGCCCCAGAGCCTCGTATTCTATTATTATTATTCTATTATTCTACTTTCAATGGCCTCTGAATGATCAAAGTTCTCACTGACAAATATCAACTATCCTCATACATGGTAAAAAGCATTACAAAGTACTTTAATTTAGTCTGAATTAACAAATAAGAATTTCCTAACTACTAAATAATTCCTATAAATCAAATAAATTCAACTTATTAATGTTGAATTTGGTGAACATGAAGTTCTCTTCAATATTCCAATACTGAATACAAATTAAGATTTTATCTTAAAGTCACACGTCTAAATCAATTACTTATCTATTTCTAAATGAAATTACGAGACTGTCTCTCTAACATGCCAAATTATCTAAAATATTATAACATAAAATACCATGTATACAGATTCTTTTCTTTTTTTGCCACTTTGAAACACAATTGAAGTACAATGAACTGCTTATATTAAAAGGTGTACAATTTCAATTTTGACATATGTAGACACATTAGTGAAACCATCACTGTAATAAAGATAATGCACATTTCCATCACCCTCAAGAGTTTTTCCTAGTGCCTCTTTCCAATCCATCCCTTCCTCCATCCCCATCCCCAGGCAATCTCTCCTCCTTGCTTTCTGTTATTATAGATTAATCTGCACATTCTAGGATTTTACATAAATGACAGATTCCTTTTTATACAATTAGTAATACCATGGTTTTAATTCTCTTAAATTTTCTACACCCAATTCTGAAATTGAGTTAAAAGGAGTTAAAATTCACACACAATAACAACTCTAGAACTGCAAATATCCTGTTACACCAACTAAGGAACAATAATATCGGCCTAAATCATTTTGGTATAAGAAACAGATTTCAGACCAGAGATTTTCATTGGAATACTTCCTGGATTAAATTCTTGTTGGTGACACGAATAGGACCTCCAATTTCAATTTGTACTTGCTATGTTAATGATTCTATAATCGCTAGATGGAATGGTTATGGAGCTCAGATCCATGAGTTTCAGTTGTATATGCACATAATTGTTCTGCTTACCCACAGAAGTTTCTAACTTCATCCTGTGAGCCTCTGAATGGAGTTTTGCCTTTCTTTGGCTCTTAATTCATATTCTGCTTAGGTCTCAAGGCCTTTGACCTTGTCAGACACTTTCAATTTCTCCTGCACTTCCTTGGCCTATAGAACTCCCACGAAGAGTACAAGCACAAGCCTGACTGAATTCCAGGAATCACTCCCCGATGAGCTTGTTCATGAAGCCCCATCTACTGATGTCAGAACTGTAGCTTCACCTTCCTGACTAGTATTTAATAGATAGTGTTTTAAGCAGAACGAAAAGGTCAAGAAAAAGAAATATAATGAAAGCGTCAAAAAAGTTCCAAAGGATTCCCTTTGGTGTCCAAACCACGTGGACCATTTGTAGTTGGGTGTGTTCATGGCTGCATTAATTAGAAGCGTGCACGCCTGTACTCCCAGCTACTGGGAAGGCTGGGGTTGGGGGGCGGATTGTTTGAGCCCAGGAGTTCCAGGCTAGCCGGGGCAACAAAGGGAGATCCCAAAACTTAAAACAACAACAACAAAAACTCACTTACTTTTGACAGTGCTCCGCTGCCTTTAACAGGTAACAGAAGAGAGAAGAATTTGGAAACGTGACGCTCAGAGGGAGGGAACTTAGTGGCTGAGATTCAGGAGGACGTTGTGGACCTATGAAGTTTTCAGTCCCGCAAGTATCAGTTCTTTCCTCTGTGGGAGATACTGTCCTGATATTGGAGCTTCCCTATCCACACTTTCCTGAGCCCATGATTATGACTCCTGCGGCTACGCAGCGGATACCTCACAGCCTGAGTCTAGCCTCTCGCTCCGCGCGCGCTAGGAAAAGGGCTGGTCTGTACGGACAGGACACTCAGAGAGCGGCCCGGGACCCAGTGCACTTGCGCGGCCGCGGAAGAAGCCCGGCTGCCGGGGACCTGGAGGCGAGGCCTGGGATCCAATGAGAAGGGCGCAGGTGGGGAAGGGCTGGCTAAAAGCCCTTCAAATAAGGCCCAGGCTGAGCCGCGGTTCCTAGCGCCTTTCTCCTGCGCGGCCTTCGGCTTTGCAGCGGTACGGGTACTCCCGAGAGGCCGGCCGCAGCATGGCCACTCCCAAGCGGTTTCCAACACTTGTGCAACTGCACCAGCGAGAAGGGACGCTATTCGAGGTGCTCGGTACCCCCACCAAAATACCCTCCTGGTTCCACTATGAGTTCCTGAAGAGTCCGAAGGCAGTTCACCTTGAGGCTTGGTTGGTGGAAGCAATCTTCGGTAAGTGGGCCAGGGACGGGCGGCCAATGCGATCTCCTCAACCCACCCCGACCCACGGCCCTCGCAGTCTGGCCGCGTACCAGGGCAAGCCTGCGCAGTAGCCAATGCCCTCGGCTGCCTCCTCCCTCCACTTTCGCCTCCCAAGACCCCGGGAGCCACCCTGCCCCTCATAACGCCTCTGCTCCTGGAGCAGGCCCGGGCGGAGAGCACATTCTGGACATCGAGTGTGTGTCCCACATCCTTCTTCACGTGAATCGCTGGGACCCGGAAGGAGAGGCTGAGATCTTGATATTTGGGCGGCCTTATTACCAGAAGGACACAGCCAAATTAATCATGAACTTGGCTGACTATCACCGCCAGCTCCGGGCGCAAGGTACTGACCGTGCCGGGAACTGGGAGGGCTACCCAGAGCAAACCCCGGCTCCTTAGGCGTGATCCTGATGTTTCCTGGCTGCATGGGCAGCGATGTCACCCTCCCAGTCGGCGCCGGAGAGGGTCTTCCCTTTGCGAGGGATCTAGCAGGCCAAACCGAACTCGGGTTCTGGGATTCCGGGCTCCTACTCCCGCAGCCCGCACGGTGACTATCCTTTTGTGGAGAGGGTATGGGGATACGGGTGTGGCCTCTGCACACTGCTCTTTTTCCAGGCTCAGAGGAGGTCCCTACTGAGGAAACCAAGACTCAGCAGTTTCCGAAGGCTGTCCGGGAGGTCGGGACCCAGCGGTCTCCTGAAGCTAACGGGGAGGCTGGGATCCAGCGGTCTCCGGTCCAAGTCCGGGAGGCTGCGACCCAGTGGCCTCCGGTCGAGGTCCGGGAGGTCGGGACCCAGCAGTCTCTGGAGGCTGTGGGCGAGGCCGGGACTCAGAGGTCTTCCGAGGCTGCCTGGGACCCAGTTACCAGGTTATAAAGGCATCTCAGGTCCTGAGAGGCCTGTTCTTCTAAGCCCTATTTCTGCCACAGATGCTGGGGGGAGAATGATGTCGATTGTCTTTGTTGTCCCCTTCTGTTAAATGTTTGCAAACACACACTTAAGAGTTGTAATAAAGAATTGCATTTCCCTAACGTCTGTTAATTGGAAGGTAGAGGGGGAAGGGAAAGGCACATTCCTCCAGCAGCCAAGTTCTGGCCCTAAGTTGCTCTCTACCGCAAAGCAGGTGGGGACCTTTTGGATTTCTTCCCCCGCTGCAGTCAGGTGTGCCCCTTATGGTCCTTAACTGCGTACATCTGGCTTTGCTGGGTGAGAGGCCTCTTGAGCCCACTAAGTTGAAAACCTCTCCAAGCTCGTTGTGGTTCTACTCCAGGTGACTTAGGATGCCAAAATCTGGTTGTGAC
>NW_012147952.1:2581324-2582664 GCF_000956105.1 Propithecus coquereli
ATGATCACTCCAGTTTTAAATAAGCATTTCTGATAATGGAATTAATGTAAAGCTGAATTTACAATAGGTTATTAACTATTTTTTAACAAACAATTTATTAAAATAGTTGACTTATTTTTCTTTTTAATCTTTCTTCTAGAGGCAGGGTGTCATCCTGTCTCCCAGGGGGATCCTTGAACCTCAGCCTTCTGAGTAGCTGGGGCTACAAGCACTCACCCACCAGGCCCAGCTGATTTTTTTTTTCCCCAGTAGAAAATGAGTCTTGCTGTATTGTCCAGGCTGGTCTTGAACTCCTCCTGGACTCAAGGTATTCAGCTGCCTTTGACTCTCAAAGCACTGGGGTTATAGGTGTGAGCACTGCTTCAGGACCACTGACTTTACTTTTAGAAGGTAAAAAGTGTAGGTGAAATGAACTTGAGACATTTTAAATCCAAATCGATGCAGAATCAAAATTCCAAGTGAGGCTACATCACAGAACTAAAACTCAATGGGTATGTTGTTTGTTTTCTTCTATGTCTGTGGTCCCCAACCCCAGTGTATGGCCTGTTAGGAATTGGACCCTGCATCACCACTTGAACTCTGGTCCCCTCACCCCGATCCCTCATGGGGACGCCCCCTCCATCTGTAGAAAGATGTCATGAAAGATTCCTAAGTCATGAAACTTAGGAAACAGGGCCACATAGTAGAAGGTGAGCAGTGGATGAGAGAGGGAAGCTTCATCTGTATTTACAGGCTCCCCATCACTTGCATCACCGCCTGAGCTCTGCCTCCCCCCGACTCCTCCAACCCCCACCACCCTGTCTGTGGAAAAATTGTCTTCCATGAAACTGGTCCCTGGTGCCCAAAAGTTGGGGACCACTCTTCTATGAAATGCCCACATGACCAGAATGCCAGGTTCTTTTACAAGCTGTTTCCACTATACTCACCTAAACTAAATGTAACCAATCTATTTTAGGTCCATGTGTGACTTTTATACTTTTTTTTTCAATATTTAACCCTCATCTTAACTATGTAGCTTTATAGAATGTTTTAGTATTTGAAAGGGCAAGTTTACTCTCACTTTTTTAAACTTTTCAGTTGGCAGTCTTGATCATTTCTACATGAAACTATTTAAATACATAGAAAATTGGTTGAGCAAAAAGGTATGTAGAGATGGCTTCCAAAGATACTGGTTTTGTTCTGTTTCTTAAGGTACACTAGTGCTCAGTATAATATACCTGTAGTTTAAAGAATATATATATGCAAGAGTATATTTTACCAATTAAAAAAAAGGGTATTAAGGCCGGGCGCAGTGGCTCACGCCTGTAATCCTAGCACTCTGGGAGGACGAGGCGGGCAGA
>NW_012147952.1:2589729-2592433 GCF_000956105.1 Propithecus coquereli
AAATTTATTGAAATTGAACAAATAACACAACAGCCTTCCTAGGCTGGGGGCTACCCTGCCCAAGCCATTTCCCACACTCTAGAAGCACGAATGGAGCTTGCATAGTAAGGAATTTTTAAAAAATAATTTCTATGCTGAAATCACACACTGTCACATCATCATGGACTAGAGTATTTCTAACCCTTCACATTGTAAGTATTCCTTTTACAGTTGTTCCCTCCTTTCTGTCCCTACCTGAGGGGGTCCAGTACTTTTGCTTGACTGATCCTGAAGGGGAGGAGATACTATAGGGGAAGGGGTTGAGGGCTCCTTATAGCTATTGGCACCACCCCCAGAGCATTGTCCCTTACCACAGGGTGGTAGATGGTCCATCTCAATGGGGGGGTGGGCAGGGCTGGTGCCAAAACAAAAGGGATAAGATAGATGAGGCAGGTTGGGGCAACTTCCTATAGGCACAGGCCTCCACTGCCCTTCCTGACCTCAGCTTACACTGTCTCAACTGGGGAGTGGGGGGCTAGTTGCAATGGTGAAGGATAAGCCCGTCCCTGGGTAAAGGAAAAAGCCTCCCGCACCAGTCCCCACTCCTCCCAATGGCCAGAAAACTGTCTATCCTCCTGACGGTGGAAACAGATGGACAGGTAGGAGGGAAGAATCAGGCTGGTGCTGTCCCAACATAGGAGAAATCAAGGTAGTAAAGGTCTGAAGTGCCCAGACTAAGGGGTAAGGGAAGTGAGGAACAGGAAGTTCCTACTTGTGTATATCCCCGACAGCCCAAGGGCTGGAAGAATGCAGACCTTGCTTGTAAAGTGCTGTAGCTTCTGGCAGGGCTGGGCCACAGGCAATCTTAGAAGAAAGAGGCCAGGCAAGGGCACAGGAACTTGGCATTCTTGACGTGGGTATGTCTTGCCATGCTCCTTGCAGGGGTGGCTGCAGAGAGTGAGTTGGTAACTCTGCCTTTAGCCCTCCGAGCCACTAGCCACCTCTTGTCCACCCACAAACCAACACCCAACCAACATTGGAGGACTGCCTAGCTTACAGCTGGAGATTCTGGGCCAGTGGAGTCTATTCAGGGTTGTGACCCAGGCCTGGACTCCTCAATGGAACACACCTTGAGCCAGGAGGTTTCCTGCTAGGGTAGGTTCAATCACGTTGGCAATTTGAATTTATGCATGCCCTATAACCCAGCAATTCCAATCCTAGGTATATGCTCAATAGAAATACATTAATGTGTGCATCAAAGGTAACATACGAGAATTTTCATAATAGCACTATTCATTATAGGCCCGAACATGAAACAATGAAAATGCACACCAACAGAAGACTATAGTTCATTCATTGCAATGAAACTATAACTACATGAAACATGGATAAATCTCAAAGTTCAGTGAAAGAAGCCAAACCTAAAAGAGTAAATACTGAATGACTCCATTTAATTCAAAATAGTAGTTATCCTTGGAGGTGGGTGAGAATGTAAAAAGGGAGCTTCTGGAGTGCTGGTAATGTTTTCTTTCTATTTTTGAGGAAGAGTCTCACTCTGTTGCCCCAGGTAGAGTTCAGAGCTCACTGCAACCTCAAACTCCTGAGCTCAAGCAATCCTCCCGCCTCAGCCTCCCACAGTGCTAGGATTACAGACATGAGCCACCACTCCCTGCCCATAATGTCATTTATTCTCCAGGTGCTGGCTAAATGGGCTGTGTTTCCTTTGTATTTGTTTGATAAATCTTTTCACACTTAGGATGTACATGTTTTGAATGAATGCATCAGAAAAATGTTAAAAAAATTAACGGAAAATACTGGCGGTAATGGGAAACTACTTAAAGGTAAAGGCAGGAGATATTTTTGAGTAATTCTTTTAATACTTCCTATATTGCCTATCTTTAATATTGATCATGTAGGTATGTTTATCATCATAAAATCCATGTTTTTATTTTGGATATGGTACTAGTAAATATTTGTATCAACAACCTGTTAGAAAAACATTCATGTGCCTCAGTAGAATAAATACTGTGGATTCTTCACAAATTAAGAGGTTTATTCTGGAGGGGGAAGGGCAACATACGTAACCTAAACATCTGTACCCCCATAATATGCTGAAATAAAAAAAAAAAGGTTTATTCTAGTTCCTTTCTCTAAAAAAAAATGAGAAATAAGTTTAAATTCAGCTGGGGAGAGAAATAAAAGCAAATGGGAAAGTATAGCGCAGAGGTTAAGAGTGTGGATCCTAGAATCAATGTTTTGGTTCACGTCTTACCCACTCTCCTGCTGCTGTCCTGGCTCTGTGACTTAAGCAAGTTACTTACACTGCAAGCATCCTATTTAGGTGCTTGGCACAGAGCCTGGTATGTGCTACAAGCTCTAATAAATATATAGCTAATATTATCCCCAATGGTAAAAGGTAGAATGACAGAGCAAAGCCTTTTTAGATATTAAGAGGTTATGAAGCTATTAATAATAATATTGGCACATGGATCAAAGGGAACACAGAGAAATACAAAATTAAATGTTGTATCAGTTTTCTAGGGCTGTCATAACAAAATACCACAGATTGGGTGGCTTAAACAACAGAAATTTATTTTCTCACAATTCTGGAGGCTGGAAGTCTAAGATCAGGGTGTTGGTCAGTAGGTTTGGTTTCTTAAGGCCTCTCTCCTTGGCTTGTAGATGGCTTCCTTCCTCACATGGTTTTTCTGTGCTTACACATATC
>NW_012147952.1:2592483-2595600 GCF_000956105.1 Propithecus coquereli
TTTTTTTTTTTTTTGAGACAAAGGGTATTGGAGATGGGAAGATACAATCTATGTCATTCTATGCCTACATGACCTCTGTTTGGGAACTGTGGGCCAAGGCCTTTGTCTATTCTGTTCAGGACAAGGAAGGAGCAAGAAGTCAGTGAGGAGGCTGCTGCAGGAACAGAACAGAGTACTAAGGTTTGAGCAGGGTGATACCAAGGGACAGGTCAGGTGGATAGCAGGATAGGTGAGCCCTTAGAGCAGCTTTGTTCAGTAGAAATATAACGTGGGCTACATATGTAACTTTGAATGTTTTTGTAGCCACATGTTAAAAAAGGAAAAAACAGGTAAAACTAGTTTTAATAATGTATTTTATTTAACCCAGTATCTTCAATATTATTTCAACATGCAGTTATTATACAAAAGTTGAGATTTTACTCTTTAAAATACTAACCTAATGATAGCACATCTCAATGTAGCCACATTTCAATTGTTTTTAGATACATGTGGCTGGAGGCTACCATCTTAGACCATACAGTCTTAGATTCCGGGAAGATCTGAAATGGCAGAACCAGAGGTATGGGGGCACATGGTCCATAATATTTCCCCTTTAAGGTGTTCCAGAAGCAGCTCTGGAGATTTACTACCACCACCACGAAAATCTACAAGAGAAGCAGAAACCAAAATTTATCTTTGAATTCTAGAAGACCCAGGCCAAGGCATTTCATTTCACCTATTTCTTCCTGATTTGTTTGGCTTTAGAGTTCATTGTCTCTTTGGTCTATGGCAATAGCTGCAGATATGGTGGGATAGCTATTACTGAATCGAACTAGTAATGCAAGAGTTCCTTCTGAGCAGCTCTTTTTCACTGTCCCTAAGTTTACAAATCACCTGCTGGTCCCACACTGCTCACCCTTCAGGAATTACCTGAAGTTGGAGGCCTTTAAGGAGTTTCATGAAGGTAAGAATTGAGCTTTGCTGGACCTAGCCCATTCTGTGACCATTGGCGTGTTTCTCATCATTGTGGATCAGAAAGCTGATCCCCACAACTTTTTCAACTCACATAACCAAAATATGTATGATCATCTTTCCTGGAACCAACACTTTGAGTTTCACCTATCAATATGGTCTCTTCTTCCTCCTTAAATACCCAAGAAATGGAAACTGTATATTATACTGAAATTATAGAGGTCATCAAGCCAAGCCAGCTGCCTAGCATGGAGGAGTAGGAGAGGATGCCCTATACCAAGAGTCAAAGGTTTCAAATATTGCCCATGTGCTTTTCACATGCTGTCACTCAGCCCACCAGTTTCCAAGAGGATACCCCATCTAAGCACTTAATCATCTCTTTGCTCTGGCCCAGTTTGATCCCATCTGGTTTAAAACAAAAATTCAGAGACTTTTGATTCTATCCAGGAATCAGAATGATTGAAGAATTGTTCTTTCATCCTAGGGTCAAAAATAATTTGGCCATTTAGTTCTTCTTTAGACAAAAACTACAGAAGTCTGGAAACACTTCTTTTTTGGTACAGGATCTACAAATTTATTGAAATTGAACAAATAACACAACAGCCTTCCTAGGCTGGGGGCTACCCTGCCCAAGCCATTTCCCACACTCTAGAAGCACGAATGGAGCTTGCATAGTAAGGAATTTTTAAAAAATAATTTCTATGCTGAAATCACACACTGTCACATCATCATGGACTAGAGTATTTCTAACCCTTCACATTGTAAGTATTCCTTTTACAGTTGTTCCCTCCTTTCTGTCCCTACCTGAGGGGGTCCAGTACTTTTGCTTGACTGATCCTGAAGGGGAGGAGATACTATAGGGGAAGGGGTTGAGGGCTCCTTATAGCTATTGGCACCACCCCCAGAGCATTGTCCCTTACCACAGGGTGGTAGATGGTCCATCTCAATGGGGGGGTGGGCAGGGCTGGTGCCAAAACAAAAGGGATAAGATAGATGAGGCAGGTTGGGGCAACTTCCTATAGGCACAGGCCTCCACTGCCCTTCCTGACCTCAGCTTACACTGTCTCAACTGGGGAGTGGGGGGCTAGTTGCAATGGTGAAGGATAAGCCCGTCCCTGGGTAAAGGAAAAAGCCTCCCGCACCAGTCCCCACTCCTCCCAATGGCCAGAAAACTGTCTATCCTCCTGACGGTGGAAACAGATGGACAGGTAGGAGGGAAGAATCAGGCTGGTGCTGTCCCAACATAGGAGAAATCAAGGTAGTAAAGGTCTGAAGTGCCCAGACTAAGGGGTAAGGGAAGTGAGGAACAGGAAGTTCCTACTTGTGTATATCCCCGACAGCCCAAGGGCTGGAAGAATGCAGACCTTGCTTGTAAAGTGCTGTAGCTTCTGGCAGGGCTGGGCCACAGGCAATCTTAGAAGAAAGAGGCCAGGCAAGGGCACAGGAACTTGGCATTCTTGACGTGGGTATGTCTTGCCATGCTCCTTGCAGGGGTGGCTTCAGAGAGTGAGTTGGTAACTCTGCCTTTAGCCCTCCGAGCCACTAGCCACCTCTTGTCCACCCACAAACCAACACCCAACCAACATTGGAGGACTGCCTAGCTTACAGCTGGAGGTTCTGGGCCAGTGGAGTCTATTCAGGGTTGTGACCCAGGCCTGGACTCCTCAATGGAACACACCTTGAGCCGGGAGGTTTCCTGCTAGGGTAGGTTCAATCACGTTGGCAATTTGAATTTATGCATGCCCTATAACCCAGCAATTCCAATCCTAGGTATATGCTCAATAGAAATACATTAATGTGTGCATCAAAGGTAACGTACGAGAATTTTCATAATAGCACTATTCATTATAGGCCCGAACATGAAACAATGAAAATGCACACCAACAGAAGACTGTAGTTCATTCATTGCAATGAAACTATAACTACATGAAACATGGATAAATCTCAAAGTTCAGTGAAAGAAGCCAGACCTAAAAGAGTAAATACTGAATGACTCCATTTAATTCAAAATAGTAGTTATCCTTGGAGGTGGGTGAGAATGTAAAAAGGGAGCTTCTGGAGTGCTGGTAATGTTTTCTTTCTATTTTTGAGGAAGAGTCTCACTCTGTTGCCCCAGGTAGAGTTCAGAGCTCACTGCAACCTCAAACTCCTGAGCTCAAGCAATCC
>NW_012147952.1:2601201-2602794 GCF_000956105.1 Propithecus coquereli
TAAGGTGTATATGAAACATAAATAAATTTCATGTTCAGACTTGGGTTGTATTCCCAAATATCTCATTATGCATGTCAACCCAAAAGGTTAAAAAAACAGGTGTTTTGGACTTAAAGTTAATTTTATTCTGAGCCAAGTTTGAGGACTGTAGTCCAAGAACACAGACTCAGTGCAAACCGAGAATGCATTCTGCAGTGGGTTATGTGAAGCACATTATTTATAGGTTTTGGTGCTCAGTGGCATTATACATAAGATAAAACAAATATGTGATGGATGTGCGTAGGGTAAAAGGTTAACGAATGCATAGGTTTCTTAGGGTCTAGAGATAAATGATCAATCCTGTCCTGCCTTTGTGCTTCATCTGATAGGAAAAGTTACAGTTGGTACATATTTGACAAACTCCAGCCTCACAGGTAAGAGTTCAGCTTATTTCATAGGCATATGTTCTATTACCTGTATGTCCAACCTACAGCCATTTTGGGTTGCTTTTTAAAAAATTTTCTTTCAGATTTTCCTTTTTTCTGGACAGTTCCCACCTTTTGGTTGAAATCCTCCAAAGGAGGACTTTGAAGACCAAATAATATAATTTGAGGGATTTGATGAGGACAGGACCCATTTGTTTAGAATTATAAGGGATCAAATCGAAATTCTGAAATGCCCTTGTTCTACTCTTCATCCTTATATAAAGTGTCATCATCTGATTTGTCAGTGAGGGTGCAGAGGCTCCTATTTTTCCTATTGGGATGGGAAAAGCTCTTGTTCTGTGCTAATGTTTCCTCATCTCACAGAGAAATGACATGGTCGTTGCAACTGGGGTTATTTCCTTAGGAGCTGTTTCTCAGACATGATGAGGAACATGTGCACAGTTAGCCGTATTCATGAGGGGCCTTGAGGAATTGTGTGGAAGAATATCCAAGTCGATGTCTTTTATGAGCCTTTGGGTTAAAAAAAAAGTTAAAATGATAAACCCTCAGTCAGAACTAGGGGAATGTATTGGACAAAATGGGCAATAGAAGACTGCCTTACGTACATTCTATGGCTGATAGTTCAGTTGATGAACTAACATAATTTTAGTTGGAGTTCTATGTTTTCAGTGACATTTGCAATTTCTGCAACATTTATAACAATTGTAATATAGAAATTTTAGAAAGATAATCAGCAATACAGTGAACAACTAAGAGGTCCATTGAGGTAAAGATAATGAAGAAAAGAAACAATTTATCATAGAAAAGAGCCGTGAACATACATTTTGATAGTCTGTGACCAATCGAATAATTTCCCTTCTCTTTTCATTTGTTTGTATTTGCATTTTATATCTTTGACTGGATTCATTGAGAACTGTAATTAACTGATGATTTATAATATCTAATTGCTCATCTGGCCATTCATTTTCTGCTGGTAGTACAACTTGAGGAGTGGTGAGTTCCAATTCCCAAAATATTTGATTATCAACGTCCTCATTATCGTAAGTGTTATTTTATCTTAAAAGTAACTTTCCTATGAACCCATTTATTTTATTTTATTTTAGTTTTGAGACAGAGTCTCACTCTGTTGCCCTGGCTAGAGTACTGTGGCGTCGGCCTAGCTCGCGGC
>NW_012147952.1:2602844-2604677 GCF_000956105.1 Propithecus coquereli
AGAGAGTTGCTCCTTCGGGCTTCTCTCACAGTAGAGCGGGACAGCCCACTAGCACACCAGGGGTTGCTCACCAAAAATCGCGTCCGCCAGCCATGCCTCCAGGTAGAACACCAAAGGGTTCCT
Source organism: Propithecus coquereli (assembly GCF_000956105.1). Lineage (NCBI taxonomy): Eukaryota > Metazoa > Chordata > Mammalia > Primates > Indriidae > Propithecus > Propithecus coquereli. The sequence goes on from NW_012147952.1 coordinate 2,602,968, forward strand.
CAGCTCCTGCACCGGAAACCACCAGGGCCGGATGCGAATCTGCGGTGGCGGAAGCGGTAACCGAAGCAGTCTCTCCAGGGAGTGGGCCGGAGACAGTTTGTCCCGCTGGGACTCAGCAGCACCAGCGTCGTCCTCCATCTTGGGACCAGCTGCCGCCGAAATCACTCGGAGTGACGGGGCTTCCTGCAGGCCCAGGCGCGAAGCCCGGCGGTCTTTGACCGCGGCGGGCCAGCCCCGCCCTTCGGACGCCGCCTCGCCCCCCGGGGTGGGCGGGCCCAGTGGGAGCCGGGCCATCACCCGGCGCTTCCTGCTCCGCCTCGGTCGCCGGGACTTCCTCTTCGACCTTGAACTAGTGTACACTGAGCTCTTTTTGGGTTTCCAACGCTCTCTGTCGCCATCTCTGCCTCCTAAGGTATCACTTGGCCTGAAAGGCCTGGCACGTAGCTGATAAGCAGTGTGAGTTCGAGTTGGCGACCCACTTTACTGGGAATCATCTTCGGTGTCTAGGTTAAGGTTTCGAAGTTACCTTCCAAAGACAGGTAGATAGACCAGGCCTCGGGCAGGCTCATTGAGTCTGTAAATTTTCCCTCTTCTGCTCCTTCTGGTCTTCTGACTCTCCGGATGGCTACCATTTTGAAATCATACAAGCAACCCTGTCATGTTTTAAACAAAACGGCAGAGGTTGTCATAGAACACGTAGCAAGTTATACAACTTTCCTTTATTTTCACTATCCTAAGACAACCATTTCTTCCCAATGTTCGTAATTTTAATTAAAAATTTAAATTATGAAAGATTTCACACACCCAAAAAAGTAATGAAATACAATAATGACCCTCCCCCAATTTATTAATAACAGATGTTGATATTTTCCCACATTTGCCTCACGTCTCTCTCTTTTTTTTTTTTTTGAGGGTCTCCCTCTGTTGCCTGGGCTGGAGTGCAGTGGCAGCGTCATAGCTCACTGCAACGTCAAACTCCTGGGCTTATTCCATCCTCCTGCCTCAGCCTCCTAAGGAGCTGGGACCACAAGCATGGGCCACGACGACGCAGCCTGGCTAAAGTCTCTAAGGTTTCTAATTCTTGGAGAGACGTGGTCTCGCTATGTTACTCAGGCTGGTCTCCAACTCCTGGTCTCAAGTGATCCTCCCACCTCAGGCTCCCAAAGTGCTAGGATTACAGGTGTAAGCCACCATGCCAGCTTCTTCTCTTGTCTTTAAAATAGGTGTTACTAAAGCATCTTTCCTTTCCCTCCCCAGAGGAGATCAATATCCTGGGGCTGGTGTATATTAATACCCATGCGTGTTCTTACATATTTTCTACTGCATTTCTAGAAATATTGTTTGGTAGTTGTTTTAGAATAGATAGCATCTGCTGTACATACTTTTTTGTTCTTACAATTAGCTATGTGTTTGTTTTAAAAATCTTTTTGATGGATAATTTCAATCCTTTATTTAAACCAGGATACTATTAATATACCAAAGTCCCTCATCCACATCATCTAGGCCTCAACAATTATCAATAGATAATATCTATGAGAGGAAATATTGAATCTAATTTTAGTGGATTTTTTACTTCTGTTTAATTTTTGAAATCAATGTACTATATGCACATCGTAAAACGAAGTCTTGAAGATATAAATATGTGAAAGTTCTCTCTTTTACATAGTCCCCCTGAGTCTCTTTTTCAATTATATATATTGTAAATAACTT
>NW_012147952.1:2604727-2607299 GCF_000956105.1 Propithecus coquereli
CACAACGTAAGAGACTTGTGAGTTTAAAACTCTTGCAAGCCAGGTGCACTGGAGTGTACCTGTAGTCCGAGCTACTCTGGAGGCTGAGCAGGAGGATCACTTGAGCCCAGGAGTTCCAGACCAGCCTGGGCAACATATCCAGACCGTCTCATTAAGGAAAACAAAACTCTTGAAAACCACTAGAACCCATTACTGCCAAGGCATGAAGAAACAGCGTAAGAGTCAAACTAATCCCAACTTAGCCTGAAATGACAAACCTCTTGGCACCCTTCGCCCCATGAATTCTGCTTCCTGAAATTGGCGGTGGCAAGGGTAGGAGCTGTTTTGTACAAAGTGGTTATCATAGTGTAATACGTAACGGAAAAACCCGGCCCACCCTGGACACCTGTGCAGCCTCATGGAAAAAGAAGATAGCTGGCTCCGAGGCAGGATGTTCTCTGCGAGCCAAGGTGCCGGGGATCCAGGCTCTTCCTCAGTGAATGGCAGCCCCAGCATAATGAATGCTGACTACCTTGGCTATCGTGTTCGAATGCCACAGTGGTGCGTGTAGGAGGCTCAACTCCAAGAAAAAAACATCCAGGGCTCCACAGGGCCAAACTGCCAACTTCAAAGTCAGAGCCTTAAAGGAGTCACTTTGGCAGCACCTGTGAGCCCATGAGAAATGCAAATGATGGGCCCCACCCAATGTACTGAATCAGAATCATTGGAAAAGGGGTGTAGGAAATTGTTTTTTAACAAGCTCTCAAGGTGACTTCTTACAAGCTTTAAAGTTTGAGAACCAAAGATTTAAAACAAAACAGATCACCATTTGTGAGATTATCTGTCCCTGCATCTCTGACCTCTGTGCTTGAGGGTCTGACTGACCATAAAGTCATAAAAGGATTAGGAGTTTCCAAATGGTAGAAATTAAAAAAAAAAAACAAAACCACGTATCAGTCTTCTATCCACCCCCTCACATCAAGACATGAATGAACAATCTTTTATAAGTTTGCTTTATTTTAAGTGAGCAAAAATCTTTGCCACTGGACGAAACAGAAATCCATTTCTTTTTTAGAGTAGTTCTACAAACTTGTTTTTGCAACAAAATAAATCACTATCCATCAAGACAAAGGAAAAAGGAATGCAGAGATTTAGGAATATCATTCTTGCTTCTCTTCACCTTTAGTAGAAACAGGACTGTTCTCATAACGCTCCTGACAATTATGTTGCCTTAAGCAATAGGATGCTGGGGAGTGTGGGAACCTGATGCACGGGCCTTCAACCTCTCCTCAAGGTGCTTCATCTTCTCAGCTGGAAGAGAAGCAATTGACACCAACAAAGAAAAATGTTTGCTGTTTCAAACTACTCCATGATTGGGGGTGGGTGAGGAGAGAGGGGACAGGAGGATCTGGCAACACTGTTTCTCAGAATGGAGGCTCTGAACCTGGGACCTGAGAATACTGCTGTAGCCCAGTTGAGGCTGACTTGGCAATGATGGACCTATCGTCATCAGATCTTGACTTACTTTCTCAAGGTCTTACTCGGGGGCTCCCCCAGAAACTGCCTGCAGCTTCCTGGGGGTTATAAACCGCAAGAAGTTTTGAGAAGGTTAAGGGAGGATGGAAGGAAGCCGAGTAAGGCCAGTAGGGTTACCTCTGGCTTCCTCCACAAGCAGGTTCTCAAAGACTCTCACCTCGGGCACGACGTTCTCGATGAAAACACGCCAGGCCTAGGAGCATGCTCTTCACCTGGCTCTGGACACTGGGCCGTCCAAAGACAGTGATTTCAACTAAGTTCCCAGAGTCCACTATGTTCACCGTCAGCAGGGCCTGGCTCATCCACTCCATTTCTGGAATTACGGCTCGGTCTGGGCCTAAACAGATAAGGAGAGACTCTGAGGGTCCGCATGGTGTCGGGCCAGGAGGAGCTAGATTTGAAGGGAATGTTTGCCAGGGAAGGGAACAGCTGGAAGCGGAGCACCACAGCAACGCATTTGGCCTGCAAATCCGGGAAAGAGGCTGTAGAGAGTTGCTCCTTCGGGCTTCTCTCACAGTAGAGCGGGACAGCCCACTAGCACACCAGGGGTTGCTCACCAAAAATCGCGTCCGCCAGCCATGCCTCCAGGTAGAACACCAAAGGGTTCCTCAGCTCCTGCACCGGAAACCACCAGGGCCGGATGCGAATCTGCGGTGGCGGAAGCGGTAACCGAAGCAGTCTCTCCAGGGAGTGGGCCGGGGACAGTTTGTCCCGCTGGGACTCAGCAGCACCAGCGTCGTCCTCCATCTTGGGACCAGCTGCCGCCGAAATCACTCGGAGTGACGGGGCTTCCTGAGGCCCAAGCGCCAAGCCTGGCTGTCTTTGACCGCGGCCGGCCAGCCCCGCCCTTCCGACGCCGCCTCGCCCCCCGGGGTGGGCGGGCCCAGTGGGAGCCGGGCCATCACCCGGCGCTTCCTGCTCCGCCTCGGTCGCCGGGACTTCCTCTTCGACCTTGAACTAGTGTACACTGAGCTCTTTTTGGGTTTCCAACGCTCTCTGTCGCCATCTCTGCCTCCTAAGGTATCACTTGGCCTGAAAGGCCTGGCACGTAGCTGAT
>NW_012147952.1:2618149-2621425 GCF_000956105.1 Propithecus coquereli
AAAGGGAGGGAAAAAGGAGAAAATGGGCCATTATGATGGACAACAAAGGGCCCATAGAAAATGAGAGGAAGAATGATAATAAGCAAGTAGATAAAAAACAAAACAGGAATTCATTCAAAAGGTGTTTTGGTCCAATAGCAGGCCAAGGACTGCTAGTCATTTGCTTGTTCCAAAGGTATGGGTTGGCCATCTGCTTCCCAACACTTTCTGCTTCTGGAGGAGTTCTGAGAGGTCTCAGCTTGGGTCCCATAGTGTAGTAGCTTTCCAGTTGTGTACAATTCTCAATTGCTTCTTTAGTGTAAAATGTGACTCCCTGGAGTTTCACTGCTGTATTTGTTGTTAACAGTACCTAATAAGGTCCCTTCCTGTGAGGTTCAAGAGCAGTTTTTCAGCTGGGCATGGTGGCTCATGCCTATAATCCCAGCACTTTGGGAGGCTGGGGCAGGAGGATTGCTTGAGGCTGGAAGTTCAAGAACAGCTTAAGTAACATAGTGGGACCCTGTACCTACCAAAAAAAAAAAAAAAAGTTAGTTTCACGTGGTGGTGCGAGCCTGTAGTCCTAGCTACTCTGGAGGCTGAGCCCGGAAGTTTGAGGTGGTGGTGAGCTATGATGACACCACTGCACTCTAGCCCAGGCACCAAAGTGAGACCCTGTCTCAAAAAAAAAAAAAAGTTTTTCTCTGATATCTCTTGCAATAGACAAAATTTCCTGGTCACAGATAATGAAGAGATTGTTTAGGAAGACATTGTGGGAAGGTGGCCTTAACCTATTAGAGAAAGGTCTGGGCATAGTACCTGAGTATCTTGCAATATTTTGCCATGCCTGCATGAGGTAGGGCAAAGACTAGTATTGAAGATGAATATTTAAATGCATGAGCCTTCCAGTTACTAATTCATAGGGGGATAATCAATGTGTCCCCAAAGGAGTGAACTATTATGGCCAAGAGGGCTAAGGAGAGTACCTCTGGCCAAGGAACCTCAGGTTTCTGAAAATTTTGCTATTTAAGGATGTCGTTGGTCTCTTAACCCTCCGCAGAAGATTATGCATGGTAAGGACAATGTACTTTTTGAGAAAGGGGTAATCCTTACAGAGTGCTTTTATAATGGTTCCTGAAAAATGTGTGCCTCAATCACTTGATATAAAAAATTTGAGATGTCCCAGGTTGGAAATACAAAATCAAGCAGCCTTTTCGTGACTGTAAAGGCTGTAGCTTTTCATCATGGAAGTACCTTAACCCATCCTAAAAATATACATATGATAACAAAAACATATTCAAATCCCTTGGAGGGTGGAAGCTGATAGTCCATTTGAAGGTATTCAAAGGGCCTTGAGGTTTTGGTTCCTGGTCATGTCCCACCTTTACAGTTTTTCCAGTATTATATTGTTGACAGGTGACACGTGACCTAAAAATACCCTCAGCTCTCTAAAATTTCTCCATCAAGTTTAGATAGTAACCAATTTGTCTCTTCCATGGTGGGTAGTTTCATGGATAAATTTAGCTAATATCCATTCAAAATCCTCTGGAGCTACTAAGTAGTTATTTTAGAAGTGCCAGAAATTACCTGAGTGGTGGGTACAATCAGATTTTGTCCATTGTCCCTTTTCAAAATCAGGGGCTACATGTTGATATTTTATAATGGCCTCTTTAATCACTCCAGATGTTTATTTTTTGAGGGTTTAGATGGGATCACAGCCTTGATTAAAGTGACTTCTTTAGCATCATGATCTGCTAGAGCATTTCCTGTATCTTCTATATTATCTTTTTTACATAGGCCTCAAACTTTAAAATAGCCAGTTTACAAGGAAGTAGGAGTGCATCTAAAAGTTCCTTAACCTGTCCATTTTTTATGGGTATTACAGCAGAGATGAGAAACCTCTTTTTTTCTGAATCATCCCAGAGTCATACACTACTCCAAAAGCATACCTGCTAGCTGTATATATTTTTACTCTCTGGTCTTCGGCTAGTTGGCAAGCTCTAGTAAGTGCAATAAGTTTTGCCATCTCGGCTGATTTTACTCCGGAGGACTATATTCTAAAGTAGAGCTTAAATTAGTGATAGCATATTCTGCTTGGTAACCTCCACTTTCAGTTGTGAGGTATGATCCATCAACAAATGTGAGGTCAGGGTTCTCAATGACAGTGTCTAGTAAATCTGAGCAAGGTACAGAATGTCCCCTGAGGTAAGACAATCATGATATTCCTCATCTTCTGGCAGCAGCAGGATTCAGGGTATTGCAGTGGTAAGTAGTAATGAGAAAGGGAGAAAGTGACAGAATCTCATAAGAGATTAAAAGGCTTTTCGAAAAATGTTATGTTCTCAGTCAGAAATGTCTGTACTACATAAGGAATCATGAAGTCAAGTGGGAGCCTAAAACTACTTAATAGTTCAGCAGAAGCACCAGCAAATTTTGCAGGGCCAGCTGCAGCATTAAGACAAGGGAGATAAGCCTTTGCAACTGGATCCAGGGTAAGGTTATAGTAAGTAATGGATTTTTGGTGGTTCCCATGTAATTGAGTTTAAAACCCCAAGAGTTTTTTCTAAACCATTCAAGCACAGTTTTTCTAATCATTCTATTAGATGAAATGGCTTTTTGATAGTTAGAAATGCCTTGGGAAGGAGGCTGTCAGGAGCAAAAACTGAACTGCCAGTAGGTGTCATAGTAGCTAATAAAAGCAACAAGCCAAAAAAAAAAAAGTTAAGTCTTTAATCATTTATTGCAATGGTAATAAGCAAGAAACTAAAACTGGAGAAGTACTGCTCCCCCCCACACTCCCACCCAGATCTATTTCCCCCCATGGAACAGTGCACCACATTAGGATCATCTCACAGTTAAGGGAGCAGTTTTATGAACCCTGGGTTCTAAGTCAGAGAGGGGAAAAGTGTCTTCAATATTTCCCCTTCTTTTCCCCCTCCACTACCTCCCATAAGGATGCTCAGGAGAGGTTCCTGAAGACAACCTCTGTACAAGGCCCCAGATAAAGAGCCCTAGGAATGAACTGGACCTGCATGCACAGATTCAACCAATTGCAGATCAAAATATTTTAAAAATAAGAATGAAAGTAAGAATACAACAATTAAAATAACATAACTTTTGGCCGGGCGCGGTGGCTCACGCCTGTAATCCTAGCTCTCTGGGAGGCTGAGGCGGGTGGATTGTTTGAGCTCAGGAGTTCTGAGACCAGCCTGAGCAAGACCAAGACCCCGTCTCTACTAAAAATAGAAAGAAATTAGCTGGACAGCTAAAAATCCATAGAAAAAAATTAGCCGGGCATGG
>NW_012147952.1:2625885-2628070 GCF_000956105.1 Propithecus coquereli
ACTTACACAAATGGAATTTTAAATAGCTGAAAATTTGTATTTCATCAAGAGCTGATAGTTAAAGAAAAAACCCCAAAATAATGGAAAGCGGGTTGCAAATTCCACTTCATCACCCGGGACTGGGTGGAGGCTCCATCAGTTCTCTGCCCCTGAGCCCAACCCTTCTCACCCTCAACGGTTTCTGAGAAAACTTGAGTATCAGGTGTGTAGTGCATACTTTTAGGAAAATAAGATTTAGCTACGTCTCTGACGCAATAAACACATAAAGCCTTAACTTAATCAAGAGATTTAATTACCCTGCTATAGACAAGGAGTATTTCTCTTTTACCCCAATTTTTTTTTTGAATCTGTGCAGTTCAATTTTTTTTTTTTTTTTTTTTTTGAGATAACGGGGTTTGGCTCTGTCGCCCTGGCTGGAGTGCAGCGGCCTGATCACACCTCATTGCATCCTTGAACTCTCGGGCTCAAGGGATCCCGGAGTAGCTGAGACTACAGGCGCGCAATCAAGACCGGCTAATTTCTTTCTTTCTTTTTTTTTTTTTTTTTTTGTAGAGAAGGTGGGGGATGTCTCACTGTGTTGCCCAACCTTTACCCATAATTTATGTAATTTTAATGACTTATATAACTCATTAAGATGATGATGATCTGAGCCATACACGAATAAGTTAATGAACTGCTCTCAGATTTCCATTTCCTGGTGTGGATGTGATAGCACCCTGTTACCTTGCCGAGATCTTCTGCGAGAAAGCCCGACATAAATCCCCAGCACGATGAGCACATGGGTAGCAAGAGTTAGTCTCACTCAGAAACAACACGCAAGCGGCAGGTTCGCTCACTTCTTCCCCTCAGTTTTACCTCCCGAAGCGAAATCTGTCCTCTCCTGCGGAGATCCTCCCCTGCGCAGTGAGAGGCGGGGAAGGGTTGCCGCCACCTCTCCAGCCCGCTGGGAGACTGACGGGCTCTCGCAGCCCCGCCCGCCAAGGTTTTGAGCTAGAAAACCTTTCCAGAACTCGAGGGACAAACAAGCCTCTTTAGAGGCCTGAGGGCAAGTGGGGAGAGTTTTTCCGGGTACTTGGAAGACGACACCGGGGACTGAGGTGGAGAAATGCACTGAGCATTGCGGAGCGAGTGCCCCAGGAGCCGGCCTGGGCCGCAAAGGTTAGCAGAACACTTTTCCAACCGTCCGGGTTAGCTTCCCTGGGTCCCAGGGGTCGTGTAGTGCGCCTGACGCCAGCCCGAGAACAAAATGAGAAAGCAGCCAGAGCAAATTGATACTCCCCACAGTTCTTTAGAGCCATAAGATTCTAAGAACCCGCCATTGATCTACATCAAGGCTGAACTGGTGGATGCGGTACAGGTAAGCCCTAGTGGCTGTGCCTCAGTTGCTCGGATACTCCCATCCGGGCTGCAGTCCCTCCCCACTGCGGGCATTGCATCTGTCAGACATGGCTTTGTGCAGCTGGCAGCCAGGACCTCCTCTGAGCGACCTGTTGCGCACTGGCTCCTTACTTCGGGCCTTGCAGAGACCCGGACTGGTACTGTCTGGACCTGGCACAGGCCTGGGTGCGGTCTACCTCCCAAAGATAGAGCGTCGGTTAAACACTGATCCAAGTGGACGCATGGTTCGAGGACACACCATGGAGATCACAATCTACAGACCCCTGCTATTCAGGGAACGGACACAATGGATTATCCAGACCTCGGTTGAGTGGCAGCGTGGCTGCCTGGACTGAAGCGAAAGGCTGGGGACTCCATGCATATATGTGTGGAGGGTGGAGGGGGTTCTGCCCCTTCTGGAAAGCCCTTCGACCCTGACTCCTGAGCCTCTAAATCTCTGGGAGAGAATTGGTTAGTGTAAGCACAGACTGAGTGCAGATGGAGGACAGAGTTTGGGAAGTAGGAAGAGCAGTGGCTTCACCAACTCATTGAGGGTGTGGGGCTTGGCAGCCATGTGCCTGTTTTATATTTCATGTTGCATGTCTTTAATTCTAATTTGGCCGTACAAAAATATTTCTTTCTTTATAGCCTTATTCTATAAGCTTTTTTCTATCTTAATTTTTTTTTACTTCTTAAACTTTTTAATTAAAAACTAAGACACAACACACATATTAGCCTAGGCCTTCACAAGGTAAGAATCATCAACATCACTGTCTTCCACCTCCATATCTTGTCCCACTGGAAAGTC
>NW_012147952.1:2628880-2630008 GCF_000956105.1 Propithecus coquereli
TGAGCCTCAAAGCTCTAAGGAGCCTGACATTAATACTGAGGTGAAAAGACAGAGATCAGAGAGCTGAGGTGGCTAGAACGTGCAGGACAGAGTAACAGAAAAGAAAAGTAATACAGAGAAAAAGCTCCAGAAATCTGCATAAAAGTTCCCTTGAACATTTGCCTGAATACCAAAGCATATAGGTATAAAATGAAACACCAAGGGGTGGGGCTGGGGGGACGGTCTACTGTGAAGCTGTAAAGCCAAACAACTCAAAAAGCTGAACTAAATTTCTCAGAATTCTTTTCACTATGTATTTCTGGTTAGGATGAGCCATAACGGTCATTTTTCATGAGATCTGGAAGGTAGAAGTGAAGTAGCAGCTGTACTGCCTTTCTACTCAGGTTTGTATAGGGGAACCAGATTCTGTTGCAGTTGTATGTTATTGCTTATCTCCTGGCTCAACTTATTGGTGTGAGTCAGCAGCTGCATCTGCAGTTTCTCCACCTTCTGGATCCTTCTTCAGCTTCTCTGACTGCTGGGTAAGGTACATGTTTAGCTTCATGAAGAAAAGCACCAGTTTCTCCTGCAGTACACCCCATCACTGAAACTGAAAGACTGATGTGGGCTCAAGTCCATCCTTATGGGTTCTAGTTCATGCTTATGGGTTCCACGTTGTCCTGGCTCTCCCTTATTTTACATTGTCTTCCCTTTCCAACTGTCTGCCCTGCAGACTTCACGCTCCAGCACCAGGTGCAAAGACAGCCTTACAAAGACTACTTAACCAGCTCCCACAACGGTGTTAAGTCAAACTCTGATATGCAATGGGAAATATCTGTTATTGTTAGCAGATGATATAACTGTTAAAGAGAAAGAAATTTTAAAAACTATTGCAACTAATGAAAGAGTTTACCAAATTTACTAAATAAAGGAACATACAAAAATCAATAGTGCACTAGTAGGCAGCAATACACGGAAAATATAACAATTTAAAACCCCATTAAAACAATCAGTCAAAAATATAAAGTATCTAGGTTGGGTGTGGTGGCTCACGCCTGTAATCCTAGCACTCTGGGAGGCCGAGACGGGAGGATCGTTTGAGCTCAGGAGTTCGAGACCAGCCTGAGCAAGAGTGAGACCCCATCTCTA
>NW_012147952.1:2630058-2632589 GCF_000956105.1 Propithecus coquereli
AAAAAAAAAAATACAATTGATGAACCTACATTGACGCCCCAAATCCATAATTTACTTTGGGGTTCACGCTTGGTGTTGCACATTCTGTAAGTTTTCACAAATGTATAATAACATATATCCACCATCCTTTTTATGTGTCATTTTCTTATTCTTCCTCTGTGTTTGTTTTGTTTTTTTCAGAGACAGGAGTATCACTGGGTTGCCCAGTGGCTATTTACAGGCATGATCATTGTGCGCTACAGCCTCGAACTCCTGGCTTCAAGCAATCCTCCTGCCTCAACCTCCAGAGTAGCTGCGTAAGCCACTACACCAGGCTCTGTAAGTGTTTTGGACCTTTTCTTTGTCCTTTAGCATTTTGATGAAGTATCACTGTAATTTTCTTTTAGCCACTAGTTTGTTTGTTGTCTGAAAACACAGACTTTCAATTCTGGGAAATTTCTTGAATTATTTCCTTGGTAATTTTCTCCTCAACATTTTCTTTGTTCTTATTTTCTGAAATCTCTGTTAGTTGATTGTTATATTGGATCTTTGGATCTAACAATCCAATTGGAAAGAGAATGTTCTCTCTTTTCTTTTTTCTTTTCTTTTCTTTCCTTTTTTTTAGAGACCAGATCTATGTTGTCCAGGCTAGAGTGCAGTGGCTATTCACAGGCACATAGTATACTCTTGGCCTCAAGCAATCCTCCCACCTTAGCCTCCCGAGTAGCTCAAACTACAGACACATGCCACCATGCCTACCTTTTTTCATATTTTTTCTTTCCAATTTTATAAATCTCTCTTTTTAGTCTCTGAATATGTTTTTATAATTCATGGTTCTTATTTCATGAATGTAGTATCTTATCTTTCAAAGATATGAATAAGCCTTTCTGTTGTTGAGACTGGGTCTCACTCTGTAGCCCCAGCTACAGTGCAGTAGTGTCATCATAGCTCACTGCAACCTCAAACTTTTGGGCTCAGGCGATCCTCCTGCCTCAGCCTTCCAAGTAGCTAGGACTTTAGACACACACACACCACATGCATGGCTCATTTTTTAAATTTTTTATAGAGACATAGTCTCATTATATTGCCCAAGCTAGTCTCGAACTACTGGCCTCAAGGGATCCTCCCACCTTGGCCTTTCAAAGGGCTGGGATTATAGGACTGTGCCACTGTGCCCAGCCTTATGAATGAGCGTTTGGAAGTTTTCTTCTGTTCACTACATTGTTTGTGATTTCACAGGTTTCTTTTTTTCTGTTTGTTTTGTCTCTTTTATGTTAGAGATTTTCTTGTAACATCTGCTCATTAAATATAGCTGTTCCTATTTAAGAGTTGATCTCTAAAAAACTTGATTGACAGCTTTGGGGCATATGTTTAATCTTGTTGACTGACAGTCTTCATTGCAAAATAATCTATCTCAGTGGTTTGTAAACTTTGGCTGTAGGAAAATCACCTGGAGAGCATAGTAAAACATAGCTTGCTGAACCCAACCACACTTCCCTTCTCAAGGGAGGGGCCTTGTTCCTAAGGGTTGCTATCACCTAGGAAACTCAGTAGGCAAGCCCTTCCTCCCAATGTCAGTAGCAGGGGTGTCACTATGAGTCTTGTTTTGTTTTTTCCTTGAACTAATCAATTTCACCTTAGAGAAATTATCCACTTGTCTTCCTGGAAGATATAAATCTGTGTCCCAGGATTCAGTGAGCCAGTGGGGACAATGCAGTTGTATTAATCCTGCTTTCATTATAGCATCCTGCTTTTACAGCATCAGTTGGCCCAGAGTCTAAGATTTTTCTGGCTCTTCCTATCTTTTCCAGATAGGCTGTCTGTCAGGGTGAGGACAGAATTGTTGGGGAGAGGTCTTTCTACCTCTTATGTAGATTTTCAACTAATTATTCTCCTATCCTTTCCCCCATTTCAGAGATACTCGATACCTCTCATTTCTGAGGCAGATTGGGATTCTATAGAACAGCCTTCTTCAAGGCTTAGGTTTCCTCTTTCTCTGGTCTTAATGAAATACTACTTTCATCTGTTTCTAATTTCCAATATTTTATTGCTGCCTTCTTCCTGCCCATTCTTTATCCTTGTGCATTTATATTTTTTAAAAATATATTTACTGGCAGTTCATTTCTCCATCAGCCAGGAAGGACGTGTTGAGGTTGGCATACCCATCAAGGACAGTAACTACCATGGCTTCTAGCGCTTTGACGAAACCTCAGATGCGTGGCCTCCTGGCCAGGTGTCTGTGGTTTCATATTGTTGGATCATTCATTGTATCCCTGGCAGTTGCAGCTTTGTATAAGTTCAGTGTGGCTGAACCAATAAAGAAGGCATATGCATATTTCTACAGAAATTATGATTCTATGAAAGATTTTGAGGAGATGAGGAAGGCTGGCATCTTTCAGAGTGCAAAGTGATTTTGGAATATAAAAGAGTTTCTTGGCAGGGCGCAGTGGCTCCCGCCTGTAATCCTAGCACTCTAGGAGGCCCAGGCGGGAAGATCGCTTGAGGTCAGAAGTTGGAGACCAGCCTGAGCAAGAGCGAGACCCCGTCTCTAT
>NW_012147952.1:2633450-2635110 GCF_000956105.1 Propithecus coquereli
GGCTAGAGTACCGTGGCGTCGGCCTAGCTCACAACAACCTCAAACTCCTGGGCTCAAGCAATCCTTCTGCCTCAGCCTCCTGAGTAGCTGGGACTACAGGCATGCACCGCCATATCCAGCTGATTTTTTTTCTATGTATATTTTTAGTTGTCAGCTAATTTTCTTTCTATTTTTAGTAGGGACAGGCTGGTCTTGCTCAGGCTGGTTTCGAACTCCTAAACTCAAACGATCCACCTGTCTCAGCCTCCCAGAGTGCCTGGATTACAGGTATGAGCCACCACGCTCAGCCTGGAGTTTTTCTTTAGCTTATGTCCTCTTTTCACTAATTGTTCCAGAAAGTATAGGGAGTCATTTTTATAATCATGAAGACTGGAGGCACATAACAAGAAATCACACACTGAAATAGAATGGAATTCCCTTCAAAATTTAACTCAGCCAGGTCAGCCCTTAATATTTGTGAAAAATAAGCTGGACTTTCAATATAACCCTGAGGCATAACAGTCCAGGTCTATTGAAGGCTGTCCAAGGTAAAGGTAAACAAATACCGACTGTCAGGATCTACTGGTATGCTTTAAAAACAGCACTGCATAAATCAATTACAGTGAAATATTCACTGCTTACCAGCATATTGGATAAAAGAGTGTGGGGCCTTGGGACTACTGGGTGGTGGGGAAATCACAGATTTGTTAATTACTCTCAAGTCTTGCACAAATCTCTATCCTTCTCTTTAGGCTTTTGTACTGGGAGGATGGGAATATTTCAAGGACTAGCGTAAGGAATAAACAATCCTTTATCTGGCCAGCAAGGTGGCTCACACCTGTAATCCTAGCACTCTGGGAAACCGAGGCATGAGGATTGCTTGAGGTCAGGAGTTGGAGACCAGCCTGAGCAAAAGCAAGACCGTCTCTACTAAAAATTAGCCGGGTGTCGTGGTGTGCTCCTGTAGTCCCAGCTACTCAGGAGGCTGAGGCAGGAGGATCGCTTGAGCCCAGGAGTTCCAAGTTTCTGTGAGCTAGGCTGATGCCACAGCACTCTACTCAGGACAACAGAGTAAGACTCTGTCTGGAAAAAAAAAAAAAGACATATTGAGAAAGACAAGTTCTTTTGCCATTCCCGTCTGGATGACAATTTATGATCTAGTTTTATTTTGGAGGTATAGTCATTTGGGGGTTCCATCTTTATTATGGTTCCTACATTTGGCAAGCTCTGAATTTTATTTGTTGTTAGCATTTAACAGAATCTGCCAAGATGAGTCAGTTTTGTCACTCCGTTACCTCCAAGTCTTCTTGGTTTGACTTTGATTGAGAGGGAGGGGGACAATTGCAATGACATAGAAATTTACATTCTATACCTTTCATTTAATTTCACCAGTTGTGAACACTTTGCTACATTTATTTTATTTCTCTACCTACATAGACTTTCTTGTGGACTATTTACGTGTAAGTTGGAGATATCATGACACTTTACACTGAGTACTTCAACATTATCTCCTAAGAATAAAGACATTCTCCTCCATAGCCATATAAAATTATTCACTGAGGAAATTTAATGTTAGTCCAATACTAACATAACTAATATAAAGTCCAATTTTAATTTCCCCAATTGTTCCAAGAATGAACTTTATAGCTAATTTTTAATTCAGCCAAGGAGAGTGCATTGC
>NW_012147952.1:2647112-2647715 GCF_000956105.1 Propithecus coquereli
AACTATTTTCATAGCATTTACATTGTATTAGGTATTATAAGTAATCAAGAGATGACAAAGTATAGGGGAGGATGTGCCATAAGTTATGCAAATACTACACCATTTTGTGTAAGGGATTTGAGCATTTCTGGATTTTGTTATTGCTGTGTGTGTGTGCGTGAGGGCCTGGAACCAATGTCCTGTGGATATTGAGGGACGACTGTATATGAAAGAGTACAACTAGCCAGGGCGGCTGAGTCCTTTACTGCACCTCTCTTCAGAGTCAGCAATGCATTGTCTCTGCACCAAGTCTTTCAACAGCTTACTTATTTGGTAGAATATATTTTCCTGTTCCTGGGAGATAAATGTATTGACATTTATGTTATCCCGAGTTTTAAATAGTTTTCCTTCAGATTATTTCTTTATTTTCCTTGGGAAGTTTTAAAGTAATTCTTCATTGTCTTCTGGCTTTTAATTTTTTTTTTTTTTTTTTATCATGTATCTCCTTCTTCAAAATTTTTGTCATCACTGGGATATTTTGAGGGAAAAATTAACAATTGACCCCACAATATCTAAAAATACCAATGATAAGAGATTAACAAAAACCATTTATGTTCATCATTG
>NW_012147952.1:2647765-2649625 GCF_000956105.1 Propithecus coquereli
TAGTTGTCCAGATCATTTCTTTCTATTTTTTAGTAGAGACGTGGTCTCACTCTTGCTTAGGCTGGTCTCGAACTCCTGACCTTGAGCGATCCACCCGCCTCGGCCTCCCGGAGTGCTAGGATTACAGGCGTGAGCCACTGCGCGCGCGGCCTCCCTATTGGGGTTTGATTGCAGGAAAAACAAAATCCTGGGATTTTCAAGTCCCTTATATAAAATGTCATAGTATTTGCATATAACCTAGGAAAATATTCTCATATACTTTAAATCATCTTTAGACTACTTGTAATACCTAATACAATGTAAATTGCTTTGTAAAAAGTTGTTATACCATATTACTTAGGGAATGATGACAAGGAAAAAAATAATCTGTGCAAGTTCAGTACAGATCCGACCATTTTCTGCCCTGGAATACACTGTTGAATCCACCACCCACAGATACCAAGGGCCGACTATATTATTTTATTTATTTTTTGTGGTAGGGGACAGGGTCTCACTCTGTTGCCTGGGCTAGAATGCAGTAGTTATCATAGCTGACTGCAACCTCAAACTCCTAGGCTGAAGTGATCATCCTGCCTCAGCTTCCACAGTAGCTGGGACTACAGGTCTGCTCCATGCTCCACCACGCCCGCCTAATCTTTTTATTTTTTGTAGAGACAGGGTCTTGCTCTTGCTCAGTCTGGTCTGAACCCCTGGCCTCAAGCCATTCTCCCTTATCAGCCTCCCAAAGTGCTGAGATTACAGTCGTGAGCCACCATGCCTGGCTGATAATTGTTGAACGAATGTTCAAAAAAGAAAATGCTTAAAAATGGGGAACAAGTATTTGAATCACATAATACATGTAATACAGTACATTGTGTTAAAAATAATAAAATAGACTGAATGGACTGACCCAGAAGAATTAACTTTGAACCACTGTTGTGTGAAAAGAACAAGTTTAGAATGTGAACAGCATGACCCCAGTTTTATATGGAGTACTCAATAGTCACGCGTGCCTAGGGGCTCCGGTACTGGACAGCGTAGCTGTCTGGGGACGCCAGAGCGAGGGAGAAACCTGACAAGGGAGTGGAGCCAAGGGCTAGGTTGTGTGAGTGTGGGGCAGAGCTTGCCCGAGCACGGAACAGACGGTTCCGTGAGTGCAGGATTGGCTTTGTAGGTGCTGGGAAGTCCAAGCACTCACTCCTAGGCGGCCCATGCTACCTGCCCGGCCCCAGGGCTCTGCAAGCCGTGGCTTCTGAGCCTTGCGAACACAGGACTCCATCTCATTGCAGCCATCTCTGCGCCCTCAGAGACCGTCCCACCCAGGTCGAGTTAGGACCGAACTAATGGGGACCTGAAAGCCCTTTGTAAACTTCGGGGCACGTTTTTGGCTCCCTGCAAATCTGCGGCTGGACTTTTTCTTTTCTGGGACTCGAGCCCCCTCCGAGTCCGTTGTGACTCCGTGACCAGCGGCCGGCGCCGCCCCTTGCGCCCGCCGCGCCTTCTTCGGCTGCCGCTCCGCCATCTCCCCACTAGCGGCCACTTTTCAAGTAGGGATCCTTGACGACCTAGCAGTGTGCTGCGATTCCTCACCTGCTCACCGGACGCTTCGCCCCTCCACTAGCCAACCGCGGAGGATGTGCCGGGACTCGGTTGCAGGTGGCGCGCCCTCGGGCTGTGGAATCGGACGGCCCCGCCCTGGCCGGGCTCTGAAGGTCAGTGAGCGACTAGGGGCGGGGCTCTCCGAGGTCCGAAATTCCGCGGTAGGCCTTTTTCAGGACTTCGTTGCGCTCACTATTGGCGAACTGGGCTTTGGTGCCTTGCTCAGGCCTGAGCATGTCTGACTTTAATCCACGCCTGCACTTCGACCCAGAAACCTGGCCA
>NW_012147952.1:2649675-2651212 GCF_000956105.1 Propithecus coquereli
CCAAAAAAAAAAAAAAAAACTCTGATAGTGGTTTTCATGGAATTTTATATACTGACCTTAAAACTCATGTAAGAGCCAAGGGTGGAGCAGTGATTCACCCCTGTCATCCCAACACTTTGGGAGGCCAAAGTGGGAGGATCCCTTAAGCCCAGGAATTTGAGGTTGCAGTGAGCTATGACATCACCACTGCACTCCAGCCTGGATGACACAGTGAGACCCTGTCTCCTAAAAAAAAAAAAAATCATAGACATATATATGTATATACACACACACACACACAAAATAGACCAAAGTATTACAACAAAGAAGGTAAAATAAGATCCCTGCATTTATTACAACTTGATCTATGCCTGCTGTGGCACTAAAAACCAATAAAGGAAAGGCATGGCATTGTCAAAGTCATGGTCTCAATTGGCTCTCTATATGGAAAAACAATAAAATTAGAATCCTACCTTACACCACAAAAAATGGAAAATTCTAGAAAAAGAACAAAAGATGAAAAGCTCAACTTGTATCCTTTAGCAGAAAATATAGAATATCTTTGTTACCTCAGCAGAGAAAGATTTCTTAAGACACAAAAAGCACAGAGTGTAAAGGAAAACATTAGTAGATTTGACTGTTTTTAAAATAGCACCTTCTATATGACTAAAACATCATTAAAAAGATAAAAAAAGCAGAAAGCAGAATAGGAGAAATTATTTTCATTACATATAAACTAATAAACAAACAATATCCAGAATTCATGAAGAACTGCAAGTTAACTGGAAAAATACAGAGAATACAATTTTTAAAAATGAGCAAAGGATAAAGAGCAGTAAATTCACATAACAGGAAAGCAAATTGCGAATGAATATATATTATATGACACAACTGTAATATTTTAAAACATGTAAAAGAATACTATAGATCTTTATGGGTGCAAACATATGTAGCTCAAAAACATGAACAAGAACAATACATAATGCGGAAGCAGAAAATTAAAAATTGGTTTCTTTGATTTAACCTTAGACAAAATTATAAGAAACTAGGTCACAAGTCACAATGATATTATTCAATGAAACCTTGAGGATTGTGAATCCTTAGTCTCCAGTGACCTCTGTCCAATGACATCATTATTATTATTATTATTATTTACATCCTTACTCTGCTTGAACTCTGCTTCATGTTTTTCTTTCTTTTTCTTCTTTTATTTTTTCTCTTCTTTCATTTCCTTCCTTCCTTCCTCTCTTTCTGATACAGGGTCTCACTCTGTTCAGGGCTGCTTAGAGTTGCAGTGGCCTCATCATAGCTCACTGAAACCTCAAACTCCTGGGCTTGAGTGATCCTCCTGCCTCAGCTTCCAGAGTAGCTGGGAGGCATATGCCACCATGCCTGATTAATATTTTTTTTAATTATTTTTTGTAGAGACGGAACCCTGCCATGTTGCTAAGACTGATCTTGAACTCCTGGCCTCAAGCGATCCTCTCTCTTCTGCATCCTAAAGTGCTGGGATTACAGGCTAATTCTCTTTTCTGTGTTGGTTTTTGAGTATTCCTCT
>NW_012147952.1:2655842-2657054 GCF_000956105.1 Propithecus coquereli
GCATAATCTTCACTGTCTATACCACTTTCATACTTCACATAAGATAGGAAGGACAAACAGAAGTTTCAAATCTTAGTTAACAAAATTTTAAGAAAAATTTTAAGTTTCCTTGGTTTAAATTGTTAATGAAAATGAGGACAACTCCTTTGGGAGTTCATTGACTTTCTCCATATGAACTGACAATTGGGCATCCTATATGTTTAGAACAGTGTCCCCAATCTCAGTCTCCACTTTATTTAGGCTAACATAGCTAAATATTACAAGTACATATTGTTATACTCAATAGATACCAGAAGCATTTCCGCAACTTCCTCTGAAACAACTTCACAATTTAAATCCTGGAGATTTTCTAAAAGAGACACCAGAGATCAAAAAGATCTTGCCACATACCACTAACACTACCACCATAGTAAGTCATGTTGATCCTTGAATCCATGTTTCTCAATTAAAAAATATATGCCACTGGGCACAGTGGCTGGCATCTATAATACCTACCAGCTACTGAGGAAGCTGGAGTGGGAGCATCACTTGAGCCCGGGAGTTCAAAGCTGCAGTGAGCTATGATCATGTCACTGCACTCCAGCCTGGGTTTAAGCAGTCCTCTTACCTCAGCCTCCAGAGTAGCTGGGACTATAGGTGTGCCACCATGCTCACCTAGTAGTTTCTTCATGATACCCACATACCTGCTTATTTTATGAACCCAGCTAGCTAGCTCTAGGGATCTGAGTAAGATATCAAATCCCCTTCTGAGTCAGCATCCACGGGATTTACTTTAATTCTTCCTTTAAGATCGCAGAGATTTCATGAATTAGCAGCCCATATAAAAGTGTTCTTTATTGACCATTCCTTACCATTCAGCCCAGAAATCTTTGACTATCCAGATATCTTGAGAACAGGAGCCTGGCCAGGCACTGTGGCTCATGCCTGTAATCCTAGCACTATGGGAGGCTGAGGCGGGCGGATCGTTTGAGCTCAGGAGTTGGAGACCAGCCTGAGCAAGAGCGAGACCCTGTCTCTACTAGAAATAGAAAGAAATTAGCTGGAAAACTGAAAATATACAGAAAAAATTAGTCGGGCATGATGGTGCATGCTTGTAGTCCCAGCTACTCGGGAGGCTGAGGCAGAAGGATTGCTTAAGCCCAGGAGTTTGAGGTTGCTGTGAGCTAGGCTGATGCCACGGCACTCTAGCCCGGGCAACAGAGCAAAGACTGT
>NW_012147952.1:2660759-2665450 GCF_000956105.1 Propithecus coquereli
GTCTATAACAGGAAATCCCTTACTCAGTAGCAGGAACATGGACAGGGGTCAAAAACTCCCTGCTTCAATGGGGAAACTAACCGTCCTTCCCACCACTGTTTCCAACCACATAACCCTTCCATTCTTCACCCAGAGCTTCAGCATCAACTTCTATGGCTTCTCATAAAAACTATAAGTCTGTGTTCCTCGTCCACTTCAGTGAGTTTTTGGCAGCTTGAGGCTTGGAAAAAGATTCAGCTTCATCTTGAAGCAGCTGATTGCCCTGGAGTTGCCATGAAAAAAATGTATCTTTAAAAGTTTGTATTATTTTGTATTGCTGTATGGTTATTTTTACTTATTTGTTTTTTCCATCGGTGGTAGGTTGAATCCAGGTATATGGAACCAGGGATAAAGAGGGCCGACTGCATAGAAATTTCCCATTTACTCCCCAGCCCTCCCCAAACATACACACACAGCCTGCCCCACCATCAGTATCCCTCACCAGAGCTCCCTTGCCAGTTGTACATTTGTTACAATGGATGAACCTACATTAACACGTCATTATCACTGAAAAGCCCTAGTTTATATTAGGGTTCACTCTGGGTGTTAGGAAGTATTCCCTCCCCTCCCCTCTCCAGGCCAATGGCTCCTAGCTGTAATCCTAGCACTTTTGGATACTGAAGTGGGAGGAGCACTGCAGCCCAGGAGTTTGAGGTTGCAGTGAGCTATGTTGTTGCCACTGCACTCTAACTCTTGCTCTAGCTCGGGCAACAGAGTGAGACCTTGTCTCACAAAAAAAAAAAGAAAAAAATTCCCTCTGCTTCTATTTTCTGTAAGAGATTCTGCAAAGTATGGACCAATATCTCTTATGAATATAGTTGCAAATATCATCAACAAAATATTAGCAAATTCAATCCAACACAATTCTCTCTAAAGATTGTTAATACTATCCATTTCAGATTAAGGATTAGAGAATAGAGATTAAATGCATAACACTTATTTTTATGTTTTTATATATTTCCTAGGTACTCCAACAGTGTTTTATTCATATTTCTGCAGAGATGCTAGCATTAAGAGTTAATACAATTAATTGGATGTAGGTTAATCCATTCAACCCAGGATGGAGGAGGTCTTATACTTTAAAAAGTAAAAATCCATGGTATTGACTACAGTGCCTAGATTATAATAGGTGTCCAGAATGTTTGACAGATATTTGAACTGAGCTTTGTTCGGACGATTGGAAAATCCTAATTAACAAAGCATTCTCAGCTGGCTTGCAGCCCTGGAATAGTATGTCCAGCCACAGAGCCAGGCTGCAATCATGGAAGTGCTTCAGGCATCTATTCAATTTATTTCCTTGGCTCTAAAATCATAGCAAACATTCAGGTCACAGTGTGTGATGTGTTGAACAGTTGAACAGTGTCTCTCGAGCCAGTGGTTTTTTTGGTTTTTTGTTTTTTGTTTTTTGTTTTTTTTTACTCACAGGATCATGGCTCACTACACCCTTGAACTCCTGGGCTCAAGTGATCCTCCCGCCTTAACTATCCAAGTAGCTGGGACTATAGGCACACCACTACGTCCAGTTAATTTTTTTCATTTCCTAAGAGATGGGGTCTTGCTAAGTTGCCCAGGCTGATTTCCCACTCATGGCCTCTTAGGATCCTCTTGCCTTGGCCTCCCAAAGTGCTGGGATTACAGGTGTGAGCCACCGCACCTGGCCTCAAGTCAGTGATTTTTAAACTGTGGATCATTAAGTAAATTTTGTGGATTACGATCATTTAAAAAACTGAATTAGGCTTAAATATATTTAAATGCTGCTAACGTAGCAAGGGTAAATGTTTTGTCAGCCT
Source organism: Propithecus coquereli (assembly GCF_000956105.1). NCBI lineage: Eukaryota > Metazoa > Chordata > Mammalia > Primates > Indriidae > Propithecus > Propithecus coquereli. Next base: position 2,662,589 of record NW_012147952.1, read on the forward strand.
TTTGTTTCAAGTTTTTTATGTGTGAAATTGGGTCATGTTGTAAAAGTGACTTGCATTCGAGCCACAGTTAAGAACGTTTCTGTGGCACTGAGATGCGGGTACCTTAAGTGGGTGTCCAGTAGGGCGAGGCGCAAAGTGGCACTCGGGAGAAATCACAAGCCCGAAAAGGAACAGAAAGTCAGGCGCATTGATTAGTTTACGGCACACTCCAACGATTAAGAGAACGGATTGGCTAAACCGGGAAGGTCCTGTCCACAGCGCTCCCCGACCAATGTGTGGCAAGAGCAGGGAGAGGCGGAAGCAGGGGCGGGGCGCGCCTCGTGCGGGCTCTTTGAGCAGCGGCTGCCGGGCCGCCCCGGCACAGTAGTCCGACAACCGCCCGTGCGAGTGCTGGGGAGCGGGTTGGAACGCGTCGGACGCACCTGTTCTTAGAATCATGTCTGGGCAAAAAACAGGAACCAACGCCTCCAGTTGGGTCGTTGCTTCCCGGCGAAGCTCCACGGCGTCGCGCGCTCCCGAGAGGAGGCTCGCGGAGGAAGCGAATCGCGCAGGTCCCGGGGCAGGTAGGGGCGGCAGAGGGGGCGGCAGGAGAGAGGCTGGTGTCCAGGATCCGCCCCTTTGTTTTGGGTTAAAGAACGGCTTCGTCGGCCTCGTGATCGGTGAGCAAAAGAACGGATGTGGTGGGCAGGGGCGGGGAGGGTCGTGAGTGGGGTCGGTGGCGGAGCCTGAGCAAGGGCACTCCCTTCCCATTCGCCTCCCATCAGTTGATTCAGGTCTCCCTGGTCTATTTCTAAGACCTTCTGGTGCTAAAATAGTGTCATTAAATTCATCTTTTATGGAGACAATGTTTTGGGGAGATTCCTAGAAAATTTATGAAATCTTCGGCATGAAGAGGAATTCTTAAAAAAGATAAGGGCTTTTGACAGCTTACCCCAAAATGAGAAATGAAACTGTTGAATTCGGCCTGTTTATATGAGCACCACTTAAAGCCATTAATCAAAGGAAATGTGTAGGATATTGTAGGTCTGCACAGAGCATCAGCCATATCTTGCTTTTAGTTTCTTTAACTTTACCTGTAACTTATTTGCTGAAAAAACAGGATTTTTCTTTTTTGTACATCTTCAGTCTTACAAAACGATTCCTGAATACTTTTTGGAGACAGGATTGCCGTCATCCAGACTAGAGTGCGGTGGCAAAATCATAGCTGGCAGTAACCACGAGCTCCTGGGCTCAGCAATCCTCCTGCCTCAGTTTCCCCAGTATGTAGGACTACAGATGGGAGAACACCCGGCTAAATTTTTCTGTTTTGTAGAGATGGAGTCTAGCTATGTTGCCCAGGCTGGCTTCAAGCTATCCTCCCATCTCCCAAAGTGCTTTGATTACAGACATGAACTATTGTGCCCAGCCAATTTCTGAGTTTTTGTGAAAAGCATTTTAAAATCATTGGAATGATTTGCGAATTTATTGCCATTAAGACCCAGTACAAATTATAGCATTTTTGCCCATTAGGCATTGGAGTTAGAAAGAGGGTGCTCTATAAGAGAAAGACACTAGATTTGCAATAAAAATCACTTGAGCTGCGAACACTTACAGAGCAGCTGTGAAGGGCAGACACTTTGCTGCAGAGCACTCATTTGATTTAAAACCAGCTGTTTTATGTTTTAAAAAAGTTGCCCTCTTGTTAAGCATACAGTAAAGTATTGATAATCACAATGTTGTACCCCACATCTCTAGAACTTGTACAATTAAAACTCTATCTAAGGCCGGGTGCGGTGACTCACGCCTGTAATCCTAGCACTCTGGGAGGCTGGATCGCTCAAGGTCAGGAGTTCAAGACCAGCCTGAACAAGAGCGAGACCCTCTCTCTTCTAAAAAATAGAAAGAAATGATCTGGACAACTAAAAATATATGTATATAGAAAAAATTAGCTGGGCATAGTGGCACATGCCTATGGTCCCAGCTACTTGGGAGGCTGAGGCAGGAGGATTGCTTGAGCCTAGGAGTTTGAGGTTGCTGTGAGCTATGATGACGCCATGGCACTCTACCCTGGGCAACAGAGTGAGACTCTGTCTCAAAAAAAAAAAAAACTCCCTATTTCCCACTACCCCTAAACCAGGAAACCACCATTTGTTTCTTAGCTTGCCCATATACCTAGAATCATGCAGTAATTGTTTTGTGGATTGGCTTATTTCACTTAGCATAATGTCCTCCAGGTTAATCCATCTTATAGCGAGGGATAGGATTTTCTTTAAGGCTCAGTGATATTCATTGTTATGTATATACCTGACTGTTTATCCATTTATCAGTTGATGGACACATGGGTAACTTCTAACTTTTGATTATTGAATAGTGCTGCTATGACCATCAGAGTGCAGATAACTATTTGTATTCTTTTGCATGTATACCCTAAAGTGGGACTGCTGGATCATCTGGTAGTTCAATTTTTAACTTTTTTGCGGAAACTTCATTCTGTTTTCCATAGTGGCAGTACCATTTTACAATCTCACCAACAGTGCACAAGGGTTCTATTTTCTCCTCCTTACCAACACTGGTTATTTTTTGGTTTTGATAATGGCCATCCTAACAAGTGTGAGGTGGTATCTCCTTGTGATTTTGATTTGCATTTACCTGATTGGTGATATTGAACACCTTATACCTGTTGGACATTTGTATGTCATTGGAAAAATTTCTATTCAAGTCCTTTGAAATGTGAAAAAAAGTTTCCCATATCCTCTCCAGCACTTTCTTTTTTTTTTGAGACAGAGTCTCACTCTGTTGGCCAGGCTAGAGTGCTGTGGTGTCAGCCTAGCTCACAGCAACCTCAAACTCCTGGGCTCAAGCGATCCTCCTGCCTCAGCCTCC
>NW_012147952.1:2665520-2673940 GCF_000956105.1 Propithecus coquereli
CTCAAACAATCCACCACCTTGGCCTCCCAGAGTGCTATGATTACAGGCGTGAGCCACCACGCCTGGCCCTCTCCAGCACTTTTGATCCAATTTTTGTGTAAGCTGATACAGAATCCTTTGCCTACAGTTCTCTCTGGGACAGGAGCCTCCTAACACCCAGCAAAATTTGGAATAGAAATTTCTTTCCAAACAAAAAGTGATTATTGGACCCCAGGAGCTTTTGAATGATTTGGGGGAGGAACTAGAGAAGGTTCTTTGAGGAAAATAGGTAAATCCCTGTTAACTGATTCCAGCTTACAATCTTACATTCCTTTATTTTTAAAAACAGGTCATGGTGGGTCAAATATAAAAGATATCCAGAGAACAACAGGTACGAAGATACAGGTAAGTCATTGTGTTCTTAAAAGAACATAGTTCATTCCCAAGGAAGCACCTACTCTAATTTCTGCTCAGTTATTAACATCTGTGGTAAATTAAATAAGTTGCCAAAGCTCTTCAAACTGCTATTCTCAAAAACCCACCTGAGCTGTAGTTGGTTCCAGGTGAAGATTTTGTGACTCTTGGATATAAAAATCTTTACAGATAATCTCCAAGTACAAATGAGGTCTCTGGACTATTTATCATGCCCCAAATGCTCCCTTCCAGAGCCCCTTTTCTCAAACCTTCACGAGATCCTGTGTTCTCAATTTTAGCGAATGGCAGCATCATTCACTGAGTTCTCAAGCCAGAAATCTCGGATTACCTGTTGTGGTACTTCCTTCTCCTTGTCCTCATCCACTACTGAGTCTTGCCTACTATTTCCTATACTTCTCAAGGGAAATGCTGTCATTTGCATTACATTCCGGTGCCCTCTAACTATTCTCCAGTGTGGTCAGACCAATCTCTTTATCTTTTTTTTTTTTTTTTTTTTTTTTTGAGACAGGGTCTCACTCTGTCACTCACTGCTAGAGTGCAGCAGTGTCATCATAGCTCACTGGGCTTAAGTGATCCTACTGTCTCAGCCTCCCAAGTAGCTGGGACTACAGGCACACACCACCACACCTGGCTAATTTTTCTATTTTTGGTAGAGACAGGGTCTTGCTTTTGCTAAGGCTGGTCTCAAACTCCTGACCTCAAGTGATCCTCCTGCCTTGGCCTCCCAGAATGCTAGGATTACAGGCGTGAGCCACCATGCCTGGCCCAGAACAGTCTTTTTTTTTTTTTTTTTTCTACTTCACCAGGTAAAGAACCAAAGAACAGTCTTTTTAAAGCACAAATTATGTGTTCATGTCCATTTACCGCATAAAAACCTTTCATAATATCTCAAACCCTTAAGGCCATACAGCCTAGCATCGTTTTCTTGATTTGGCCTGTTGACTGTCCAGTCTCCTCCCCTATTCCCTCTTGAGTATTCATTCCATCCATTTCCTGGCACTCTGCTATCAGAGCCGTCTCTTCATAAAAATATTCAGTCAATGAGGGTATCTGAAATTATGCATGTTTAAAGGTGTTACTTGTAGATTCTGTCCACAAAATGACAGGTCAGCCCTGTAAACTTCACTCCATAACAGTACACATGTGTTGTGTAAGTACAGAATCCATCAAGGTAAAAATTTACATAAGTACCAGACAGGTCCATAAACTCTTACTTATCTGGCATGTAGGTTAATCCATGTAAGCCATACAATTCGGTGAGATTAGCCAAACAAATGTCACCATTTTATAGGTGGGAGAACTCAGACCCACAGTATCACCTGTCAGATTAATGCCTTAATTTTTTTTTTTTTTTTTTTGAGACAGAGTCTCACTGTGTTGCCCGGGCTAGAGTGCTGTGGCGTCAGCCTAGCTCACAGCAACCTCAAACTCCTGGGCTCAAGCAATCCTCCTGCCTTAGCCTCCCGAGTAGCTGGGACTACAGGCATGTGCCACCATGCCCGGCTAATTTTTTCTATATATTTTTAGTTGTCCAATTAATTTCTTTCTATTTTTAGTAGAGACAGGGTCTCGCTCTTGCTCAGGCTGGTTTCGAACTCCTGAGCTCAAACAATCTGCCCGCCTCGGCCTCCCAGAGTGCTAGGATTACAGGCGTGAGCCACCGCGCCCGGCCTAATGCCTTAATTTTCCCCTCTATGCTATTTGCTGAGTTTATTCCCTGTCAGCTTTTTCGTTTACAGATTGTCCTGCTCCTCCCCATCCAAACAGGAGAGCAATCCCAGAGTGGATATAAATAGCCTCTCCATCAGATTAGAAATTTAGACATCAGTTGATAACAATACTGTATTTACTTTGTACTTTTATACTTTTTGAAATTGTGTGATTGTTGCGGGGGGGGGACAGTGAGGGGACTTAAGTCTCACATTTTCCCCCTTGTATCTAGATAATAAAAGGATATCCAGAATCATTAGTGAAAATATTTGGTACCATGGCGATGCAAACAAAAGCAAAAGCAGTGATAGATAATTTTGTTAAGAAACAAGAAGAAAATTATTATTCAGAACACAAAGTTGGTAAGTAATGTTTGCTCAATGAAGCCCTTTAAAATTTTTTAAATTTCCTTCAGTATTATGAGCCATTATACCTGATTTCCTTGCATTATAGAAAGCATTAGGTTGCCATAAATCTAGTCTTATAAATCTTCTATGAAATTCCAGAATACTTTTTTCCTCAAATTAAAACTACTTAATCTCTGGGTAAGCTTAGCAGTTTTACTTTTAGCCACAGGTAAGTAAAACTGAAATAACCTTTTAATATGTACCCACTTTATTAATGGTAAAAATTGGTCCTGGGCTCCTGACTCATCCCCAGATCCATGACTGACTTTGAAAACTGCTTAGGTGTTTGGTATTTTAAAAATCTCAGATAAATCTAGAAGAGAAAAGCCATTGAACCATGTCTAGAAGCAACATGGAAGTAGAACAGAAAGACATGGGTTCAGATGGCAGCATTGCCCCTTAGTGTTTCTTGGGAAAAAACCTCTAAGGCCCCATTTCTTCATCTGTTAGCCTGGAGTAATATCTGCATCATAGGACTATTGTAAGGATTAAGTAATGTGTATGACTATTTTAGCACACGCTAGACTCATGCCATTTTCCTTCCCCTCTCCAATAAATTAAATTTTTCATAAGTTATTAAATATTGTACTGTAGTATGGAACCCCTAATATTTTTTTAAACAAAAATACATTTTTCTTAAATTCAGATTATGGGGGTACAGACATTTTGGTTACACGTAATGCATTTGCCTTGCCCAAGCCAGGGCTACAAGTATGCCCTTCCCCCATACAGTGGGCTCTGCTTCCATTAGATGTGGGTTTACCCCCGCCACCTGACTGGCACCCAGTGAGTATTACTGCCACGTGAGCACCTTAGTGTTGGTCGATTAGTACCAATTTGATGGCGAGTACATGTGGTGCATGTTTTTCCATCTTTGTGGTACTTCACTTCGAAGGATGGGCCCAAGCTCTATCCAGGATAATGTACGAGGTGCTAGTTCACCATTGTTTTTTGTAGTTGAGGAGAACTCTATGGTATACAGATACCACATTTTATTAATCCACTTATGTATTGATGGGCACTTGGGTTTGGATACCCCAAATTTTATATTTCAAGCATTATCATCTGGTTACTAGGAAACAATAGAAAACTAATCCAATAAAATACTTTCAACAGATATTGTTGCCTTCCAACCTTCTGTTGGAAGAGGTCGAGGCACAGATGACAATGTTGCTGCAGAAGATCGGCCTTTGATAGATTGGGATCAAATTAGAGAGGAAGGTTTGAAATGGGAAAAAAAAAAGTGGGCAGGTCAGTGCTGCATCCTAACATTTACATGTATTGTTTCTTAGAACTGCAGTTTTGTTTTTGTTTTTTTGGGGTTTTTTTTTTTCATCCTACCTAGACCAGCTAGAAACTGCAGTTTTTATCCTCTGTAAAAGGTCTGTGCCTTATTTTTACTAATGAAATCTATATGAAAAATAGTGATTTAAAATGATTGATTCCCTAGGTCATGAGAGTTACCTGCTGTGGTTTATGCCGTAAGTGGAAGATTAAATATATTTATACTTATTTGAGGTAACTCACTGCAAAAGGTTGATAGAAGGTTAATAAATAAATTTTCCCCAAGGGGAAAATATAAAGGGAATTAACATGAGATAAATTATTAAATCACAAGAAGCATAACAGTTTTTGAGACAGGGCTCTTTTTGTTTGAAATTCATTTATTTTTAAAAAGGTTCAGTCTTTTTTTCTCTTTAATTTTTTTTATCAGACTTAGCATCAGAATGTTTATTTGCATTTTAAATGAAATTTCTCACTTAGAACATTATACATGGGGGATAATGTTTCAAGGTAAATTCAAGCACTAACCTTGGCTATCAGAATGGGGCAGGAATACAGCATCTTTTATTTAAAATTAAAAAGCCAATGCACTAATGTGAGCAAAATATTAACAGTGATTAATGCCACTGGGTTGGTTAGCATCTCTGTATGTTAAGTTTCCAGTGCTGCCTTGACAGTATATATGTTGGAGGTTTGGGATGGAGGACCAGGGAAAGGATTTGAAGTTTGGAACAGCTACAATAGGCATTTAAGAAATGTAGCTTTAAAGGGCTGGGCACAGTGGCTCATCCCTGTAATCCTAGCACATTTGGAGGAAAAGGCGGGAAGGTCACTTGAGCCTAAGAGTTCAAGGATATAGTAAGCTATGATCATGACACTGCACTCTAGCCTGGGCCACAGAGCTGTCTCTTAAGAAATGTAGCTTCAAAGAGTAGACTAAAGATATAGATTTAACTACTAAAAAGTAATGGGATGGGTATTCAACCCCCTACTGCTAAATTTGACTGGCTGAAAAAATATAAAGAAGAAAAAAAGTGATGGGATGGACTTTGAAATAAAAGATAAAATCATGTACTATGATCAATAGCAGATTCATCAATTATGGTGCTTTTATGTCCTGTAAGGCATGTTTTCTTTTACTTTAAACTTGAATATTGAGAGATATTAAGAGATCCCTCTCTTGAGTGTAAATGTAATTGAAACACAAACCAAAAATCTTTCAGATTGGCATAAAGCCTGGCTGGCAAAGAATAAAATTGTCTAAAACTGTATTCATGCTAAACATATATTTTAGTTTGATTTCTATAGCTTTGACTGTAAGTGTTAATGAAATGTAAATGTAGATTCTCTATCAAAAAATGGATTCTGTCTTGGTCCCAGACTTACCTCCAATTGAGAAAAACTTTTACAAAGAGTCAACAACAACAAGCTCAATGACACAGGTGGAAGTAGACAATTGGAGGTGGGTAGCTTTATTACCTTGCTGAAATGAGTTTTTGTATAGTTATTAGTATTAGTATTTTAGGCAAAGATGTAAAGTGATTGCATTTAGAGATTGCACCTTCCATATTAATTCAAACGAAAAAATGGTTGCATCCTACGTGATATATATTTAGAGCATTGCTATCGGGTAAAATTTTCTGCAATGATGAAAAATGGTCTGTATTTGTGTCTAATGGAGTAGCCATATGCAGCTATTGAGCACTTAAAAATAATGGCTATTATAACTGAGCAACTGAATATTTATATTTCTAAATTTAGCCACATGTGACTAGTGCCTGCTGTATTGGACAGCAGTTTTAGAGAATTGCTTCTCTAACATAGGAGAATTGAAAAAGAAATGGATCTGATACCTGTATTAGAGTAATTTGTGACACTCTTCTGTCCTTGTTATCTGAAATTAGAATGTTTTACTTGGAGGTCTATCCAAGACCCATTCAACTTTTCCTCCTTTTTTTTTTTTTTTCCTGAGACAGTCTCGTTCTGTCGTCCAGGCTAGAGTGCCTGAAATTGGAATGTTTTAATGGCAATTGTTTTTACTATTGAAGTCTGATAGAAAACCAAGATTGTGCAGAATAGCAGAAAGGGGGTTAAGACGAGACTCAGACCCTGGGCAAATAACTAATCGTATGATCACTTGTCAAATGAGAATAATTCCTGCCTCACAGGATTGTGGATTAATGAAGGAAATGTTTGGGAAATCATATAGGCCCTCAAATGTTTGCCAAATCTGGTTTTGAATTATGAAGCTTATTATTTTCAGGCTTTACTCTTTGTAATTTTTCATCCATGAGACAGTCATTGGCCCATTCATGCATATAATCAGATTTTCCTCCTTTCCCCTGCAGCTATTCTCAGAACATTTTACCATAACTACCTTACAGTTATGGTTTTATCAGTTACAGCTGAATTTCTAGATAGGACCTGATATTTTGGAAAATAGCATTCTTGGGGAGCAAAGTGACCACAGCCACTAATCTTTGTTTTATTTTTTCTTTAAAGAAAGGAAAATTTTAATATAATGTGTGATGACTTGAAAGAAGGTGAAAAACGTCCAGTCCCTAATCCTACCTGCACATTTGCCGATGCCTTTCAATGTTACCCTGAAATTTTAGAAACCATTAAAAAGGCAGGTTTTCAAAAGCCAACACCTATTCAGGTATGCTTTCCATAATTCTAATTTTTCACTAAATGTTGTTTTCCGCCAATACAGTGCTATCTGATTATTAGAAGTTAGATCGCCAGGGAAGAACTCTTAATAGCGTTCTCCCAGCACCTCCCACCCAGCACTTAAGAAATCTTTGTTGAAAGATTGGAGCGGGGAGAAGAGGAACTGTTGGCAAAAAGATAATTTTTGTTTTAGTGTTTATGTGTTTAATTTTAATGTTTAATTTTTGTTTTAACGTTTATAATTCTGTTTCAGTCACAATCGTGGCCAATAGTTCTACAAGGAATAGACCTTATAGGAATAGCCCAAACAGGAACAGGAAAGACATTGTCCTATTTAATGCCTGGATTTATTCATCTAGACGGTCAACCAAAGTAAGAATTCCTATGGCTGGGTTCTCTTTATGGGGATTTAACAGATAGGGACACCAAAAGTGTAATTAAAGTTTCTTTTATCTATTGCATTGTTCAAAAGGTAATGCCTAGCTTCTGAGAGGATGTAAGGAAGTAGATAGTTACACTGTACTGCTGAAAGTATAAATTGGCAAAACGTTTTTAGGAGGTAATAGGTAGTATCTACTAAAAACCTTAACAGTGACAACATTTGAAACAAACTGCTTTAAATTATGTTCTCTGGCAAGAAAATGCTTGGCATTTTAAATGTTAATGAAAAGACCATGGTAAATGACGTGGTTGGTATTGGGAAATAGGGTTTTGTGTGTGGCTTTTTTTATTTCCCTACTTTTTGGTAGATGTGTATTGGTTTTGTAATCAGAAAAAGTTTATAAAAACATCACTAAACTAAGTAAAATAATCTTAACTCTTTGAAAATGTTCTTACAGGGAAGTATTTTGGCATTTCTACATTGTATCAGCTATTTGATTAGGTGCGTGGATGGCAATTAGTAAGCTAAGGTCTGTAGTATAATGGAGGAACTTTTAATCATACACCTTCTCAGAAAAGGTATATGTCTGTGACTATGGCTGACTTCAGTACTCCTTGCTATAAATCTTGAAAGCACTGACTGAATGAACCATGCATCTGAGACAAGTAATCTAATGTTAATCTGTTTTCTCTCCAAAGAGTTAGAGGAAAAAGGGGCAGACCCGGTATGTTAGTTCTCACGCCCACACGTGAATTAGCTATTCAGGTGGACTCTGAATGTTCTAAATACTCATATAAAGGACTTAAGAGGTAAGTCCTTTTTTTGGGCCATTCCTTAACTACTATTATATATTAATCAGTTATAGGTTATCTTTTCCCATTATTTTTCACACATTTAGAGGGATAGGAATTAGCCTCTGATTTAATTACAGCCTGGACAGTAGGGACAAGTAATGGTACAGGCATGGCTCTTTAGGACACACCATTGTAGGTGGGGTGTGCATAGTTCTTAGAAAGGGGCAGATTCCACTAAAGGTATGATACTATTTGATTTTTATACCTCTTATTTTTTTTTCATCTTATTGTATACCCAAAATGCCTATGTAGGTTGGGATTTTGAGTTGTGACGAGATATTCTTTGCCTGAACATGAACCTGTGGATTTTTTTTTAAGTGTTTGTGTATACGGTGGTGGAGACAGAGACCGACAGATAGAAGATCTTAGAAAAGGTGTAGATATCGTCATTGCAACACCTGGAAGGTTGAATGATCTGCAAATGAATAACTTTGTCAACTTGAAAAGCATAACCTACTTGGTAATCATGGAGGAGGGCTTTGGGATGCTAGGAAGAAAATGCACTGACCTTATTTTTTGAGATGGGATCTTGCTCTGTTGCCCAGGATGGAGTGTGGTGGCACAGTCACAGCTCACTGGAGCCTCAAACTCCTGGGCTCAGGTGATCCTGCCTCTACCTCCCAAGTAGCTGGGACTACATGTTTGTGCCACCATACCTGGCTCATGAACTTTTATTAAAATATATTTTTTGAATGGTGT
>NW_012147952.1:2676397-2684315 GCF_000956105.1 Propithecus coquereli
GATCCTCCTGCCTCAGCCTCCCAAGTAGCTGGGACTACAGGCATGTGCCACCATGCCCAGCTAATTTCTTCTATATGGTTTTAGTTGTCTGATTAATTTCTTTCTATTTTTAGTAGAGACGGAGTCTTGCTCTTGCTCAGGCTGGTCGCGAACTCCTGAGCTCAAACAATCCGCCCGCCTCAGCTTCCCAGAGTGCTAGGATTACAGGCGTGAGCCACCGTGCCCAGCTGGCTTTTTTCTTATTTTAAATTAGAGACAGGGTCTCTGTGTTGCCCAAGCTAAAGAGCAGTGGCTATTCACAGGCAATCATAGTGTACTGTAGCTTTGAACTCCTGGCCTCAGGGGATCTTCCTGCCTCAGCCTCCCCAGTAGCTGGGATTACAGTCAGGTGCCACTGTGCCCTCTGTTGGCCTTTTACTTAATCATTAATAAGTGAAATTGGGTCATCACCTATTTCATTAGAGATTACACATGCTAATCAAATAAAGCTGGTTTTATAAAATGATTATTATCTCTTTTTGGGCCAAAGAATGGTGCCAATAGTATTGAGATTTTTGTATTATATTGTCAGAACACTCATTGAGATTCTTGTGTAAGGGCAGTACCCCAAATTCAGGATGATAGACTTTGTTAGCTTGGCCTCACCTCATGGATATGTTCTTTTCCTACAATGGCAACCAATTGCTTTCAGCACACTCCGCCAAGCATTCAAGTATTCCCAACTTATGGGTGAATAAATGATGAAAGTGAAAGGCTAAGCTATACATCTTGAGTAGAAACACAGGTAATTTTGCTAGGATTGCTGCCTTTCTCGTAGTAGATTATTAAAACATTAACCAATGATAGAAATGAGATATATTTTTGAGCTGATATGTGGCGTTTCCCCCTCAATATTGATGTACTATGTTCTTTTCGATCCTTTAGGCTGTGAGTACAGTAGAACAAAGTGTGATCGTGACAACAGAAGAGGAAAAACGAAGTCATATCCAAACTTTCCTAGAGCATTTATCGGCTAACGACAAAGTCATTGTCTTTGTTTGCCGAAAGGCCGTGTAAGTATTTTTTCTTGCACTTCCATTGTAATTAGTCAAATGGATTAGAATTATTTCCATTTGTATACTTATTTCAAATGGGAGGGAGGGATAGGTGTTACATTATGTTGTTATAGACTTTTGGTAGTAGAAGTAAAAGTGGTGAATCGATGGTGGTAAGAGAATGAGCACTTGAGAATGTTGACTTTATCCTTTCCTTCAGTGCGGATCATTTATCGAGTGACCTGATTCTCCGACATATATCAGTGGAATCATTACATGGCAACAGAGAACAGAGGGAAAGAGAAAAAGCGTTACAAGATTTTAAAACAGGTACTTTTATGTAATTAGTATTTTTGCAGTTTAAAATAAGTCCAATGCCTGGGCTTGGCAGAGTAATAACATCTTTTCATGGAACTCATTTCTAAAGTCTGTCCTCAGCTTCTATATTACAGAACTATAATTGTTTAGAGTTCTAAATATAAACCCGCCTCCAAGAACTATCTAGCTAAACTCTAAAAAGACTGTTTTTAAACCTGGATATCAAGATACTAATTTGCAAAAGGAGACACATCTTAATTTACCTGAAAAACATGTATCTTTCTGGCATGGTTCAGAGGGTTCAGGAACACTTTGCTGAACCATGGTATTTGTGTACTGTAATTTGCCAGCAGTTAAAGAAAAATGGCCTTTTCATATTCACAAAGTAATCATTATTAATGTAAGTAATAATTAATGTGGTTAAATAATAAGGCCGAATACACATTTCATGTCTTGGGTTGGTATGTGCCAGAATCGTTCAATATTTATTTGGCTTGACTCTTTAGGAAAAGTAAGAATATTAATTGCTACGGACTTAGCGTCCCGAGGTCTGGACGTTCACGATATTACTCACGTATACAACTATGACTTTCCAAGGAACATTGAGGAGTATGTTCACAGAATAGGGCGGACTGGAAGAGCAGGGTAAGAAAGCATAGCCCACCCTAAAAGAGGCCAATTCTGGATTCTCATTACTCCCCTCAAAGAGGGGAGTTTTCTTGTTGCCCAGAAACCCACTTTTTGGTCTCTTGCCTATAAATTCTGCTCCTCCCCAGAATCTGCCTGGCTACTTTACTTTATCACTGTCCGTCTGGCCTATTACAGATTCAACCGGATCCCCTCATTCATTTCATAAAACTGTTCTGATACTACTCCTTGTTTTATCTCTAGTATCATAATGACACTAAACTCTGTACCCAGCGCTTACTCTAAACATTGTTGACAAATTGTCCACAGTTGGCGTCGGTATGAGAGGACCTTTCTCCTCTTATCAGCAGTACTGCCGTATACTCCCTTACACTATTTAAACAACTGTAGATTTGGATTCTAAATCTGTTTGAATGATGCTAAATCTTAATGCATACTTGGCCTTTTGTGAAAAAGTTGTCTTCCTGCTTTTATTTTCTGTTTTATTCTATATTAACTGAATCATGAATACATATTATAAATGAGATTACATGAATTTCTCCCCCCACCCCACACACACAGGAGAACAGGTGTTGCAATAACTCTTATCACGAGAAATGACTGGAGAATTGCAACAGAATTGATTAATATACTGGAAAGAGCAAATCAGGTGAGAATATGTAACTCATTAGTAATGTACCTCTTATCATAACTTCTCCAGTGTTGAAGTCATTTATGCTGGGTACTGGACTGGAGCTTGCTGGCTATCAGGAAGACAGATATAAAAATGAGTTTTTAAATGTTGGAGGGCTATCAGATGACAAAGAAGGAGCTCTGGAAGCATGTAATTGGGGAACGTAATATAATGGGTCAGCAATGAAAGCCCTGCTGAGGAAGAAACCAGTGGGGTGGAGGTGGGGAGAGTTAGAAGATGGAGTAAAAGTCCCAGGAGAGGGGACATGTTCAAGTGCAGAAGTGAGAAAAAGGATGTGTAGAAAGTGATAGCAGATGACGGCATGTTAAGGGCACTGGGAAGCAGTAGTGTAATGATGGGTGTTTTTAATTTTGCTTAATTTTGTAGCCTGAAGATGGATTTAGAGTTTAATAGGCAGAGAAACAAAATTTCTGTTTGGAAGATGCCATGTGACAAGTCGTGCAGATTATCTGAAATGATTTGGAAGCATTTTGGCATATTGTAGAACAGAAAACACAGACTCTAAACAACATTATTACTAATTTCAGAGCATCCCGGAGGAGCTTAAAGGAATGTCAGAAAGATTCAAAGCACATCAGTTGAAAAAACAAATGGAAAGAAAAATGGGAAGACCACAAAGAAAGCCCAAGAAGTTTTATTAATGTCTCATTGAAAAGTGCTGGAGGTAAAACTTAAATAACAAATGGACTTTCAAATGCCTGTCTGAAACTAGGCTTTGTAAATGTTTATTGCAATCAGCACTATCTTCAGGAGTCTAACATAAATTATTAGGTGTCACTTTTACCTGTCACCTAAAGTGTGTAGTGAATATATCTTTAGAAGCACTGTAGAGTTAAAAACTTTTTAAAGTTATACAGAGAGATCATTAATAGTACAATGGGATTGGTAGACATAAATTGGTGTAACTTGGTAATATAGTAGGGGGACTAGATGAATAGACTACAGTACATTGGTATATTACACAGCTATTGAAGAACATTTGAACCATCTTTAAGACATCTTCTGTGTTGAAAGCAAATTTTCCACTAGGATGCTGTACTGTGTTAAAATAAGAAACTTTACCTCCTGTTTCAAAGTTCTAAAGTTCAAAGTTCAAACTTCTAAAGTTAAACAACAGAAATCCTTTAAAAATGGGCTAAAGACTTGAATAGACATTTCTCCAAAGAATATATACAAATGGCCAAAATGATATGAAAAGATACTTAACATAGATCATCAGAGAAATGAAATGAAAACCACATGATATTACCTCACACCCATTAGGATGGCTACCATGGAAAACAGAAGATGAAAAGTGTTGGCAAGCATGTAGAGAAATAGGAACCCTTTTGTACTGTTGGTGGGATTGTAAAGTGGCACAAATGCTATGGAAAACAGCACAGAGGTTCCTCAAAATATTAAAATAGAACTACCATATGATGCTCCAATTCCACTTCTGGATATACATACAAAGAATGAGAGTGTAGTCTTTATTTGTACTCTAAAGTTCATAGCAGCCCTATTCACAATAGTGAGAAGGTGGAAGCAACCCATGCATCCAGTGAGTAAACACAATATGGTATATACATACATTGGAATATCATTCAGCCTTAAAAAGGAAGAAAACTGTCACATGTTACAACACAGATGAACCTTGAAGGCAGTATACTTACAGAAATAAGCCAGTCACAAAAAGACATACTGTATACATCTCCTTTGAGGTACCTAGAGCAGTCAGATTCATAGAAACAGAAAATATAATGGTGGTTAACAAGGACTGGAGGAGGTAGGGAGAGAGAATTATTTGTTGTTTAATGGGTACAGAGTTTCAGTTTTACAAGAAAAATTTTGGAGATTGGTTGAACAATAATGCAAATATACTTTATACTACTGATCTGCATACTTAAAAGTAGTTAAGATGGTGAATTTAGTTGTGTATTTTATCACGATTAAACTTCTTAAAAACAATGTGAACAGTAATTTACATTTTTTTCCTACTTATTTTTCAGAATTCAAGATATTTTAGAAATACATACTGGATATGGAAGTGCTGGAACATACTGGCAGTTATGAAAAGATTTCCCTGATTCTTAAAATAACAGTGTTTAAAAATGTAGAATTCAATATTTTATACTTCAGTAAAAAGTATTTAAATGTGAGTTAAATTTTTTCCTGAATATTGATAAGGAATGTAACATGTAGAGGTTTTCTTTTACTTAAAACTTTTCCTATTTAAAAAAAATTTTAAATTGTCTCCTGTAATGTTGCTGTACTAAGGTCAGTCTTTAAAGAGTTTAATGCTTGTTCAGATGTCATAGCAATGAAAAAGATGCCATTAACAAAATAAATGTTAATTTATGTGATAAAAAGACAAGTTGATGTTTTTTCTGTATATAGAATTTTAATTTTGTGTTTGATTATACTTAATATCACCTACTTTGAAATGAATCAAACAGTGAAAAAATTATTTCCTGGGTCCAAAATACATAACAATTTATCCTTACATTTTAGCCTATACCTCCATGTTAAAATAAATCCTATGAAAATCAAATGACATTTCCATGAAAGTTTCTTTGATCACATTCACCATCTTTCTCTTGCAGTTTTGTGTTATCTATTCTACCATAAGTGAGGGTTACTTATATTAACTTCTAGAATTTATTTGTGTATCTGTAGTTATGCTTGTATATAATTAGTTTAGGCCTTCACATTATCTTGCATTTTTCATTCATGCAATAAGTTTCCTCATTAGCCATAAGCTTATCAAGAGAACCTAATAGAAGAAAAGAAATAAAGGTAAAAGCAGAAATGAATAAATCACAAAATAAGAGTTCAGTGAAAACCAACAGCTGATTTAGGAAGACCAATCAGATATAAGTTTCTAGATATGGATGGAAGTACTGGAACATACTGGCAATTATGAAGAGACGACTGATCCTTAAAAATACTAGTGTTTAGGCCGGACGCGGTGGCTCACGCCTGTAATCCTAGCACTCTGGGAGGCCGAGGTGGGCGGATTGTTTGAGCTCAGGAGTTCGAAACCAGCCTGAGCAAGAGTGAGACCCCGTCTCTACTAAAAATAGAAAGAAATTAATCAGACAACTAAAAATATATAGAAAAAATTAGCCGGGCATGGTGGCGCATGCCTGTAGTCCCAGCTACTTGGGAGGCTGAGGCAGAAGGATCGCTTGAGCCCAGGAGTTTGAGGTTGCTGTGAGCTAGGCTGACGGCATGGCACTGTAGCCCAGGCAACACAGTGAGACTGTCTCAAAAAAAAAATAATAGTGTTTAAAAATGTAGAATTCAATATTTTATACTTCCATACAAGAAAAAGTTAAGTTGAAAAATGTAAGTCTGGGAGTGGGGAGTTGGATACAGAGGCATTAAAAAAAATAAGAACACTATATAACTTTGCCAACAAATCTGAGAACTCACAAAATTGACCACTTTATATTTTCCTACATTACCACAGTTAGGTAGTTAAGCTGTATAGACAAAATATAGAAAGAAGCAACATGAAAGGTAATCATGGGCCTTCAACAAGAGGATAAGTTCCTGTGTATCAGAACATTTAAAAAGATTGTTTTTCCATTCACTCATAAAGCTAAAGTGAAAAATACTTTTGTTAGACTATATGTATATATATAAGCATATTCATAGAAAGATACATAAGAAAACAGTGGTGATTGCCTCTGGGAAGATAAATGGGTAGCTGAGTGTTGAAAAACATAAACCAACATATTACTATGTTGTAGACTTAGGTTTTCAGCGAAAGTGAGCTAGGCTAGCAGCTGGGAGACCAACCTTTTGAAAACAATGCAGAATTAAATGTACAAAGATCTTAAGCACAAGGTTTCTTTTTGAGCTGATGAAATAATCTGAATATACTAAAAACTGTTGAATTATACACTTTAAATGAGTGAATTTCATGGCATGTGCATTGTATCTCAAAGCTGTTACTAAAAAGTCTCTTTAAAAGAAGAGCTGGCAGGACAGTAAGAAACTAGTAGCTCAAAATCTAAGGGTGTGATACTCAAGACAGCAAAGCAGAGCACAGGCAACTCTAAGCCGCTTTTGGATGTGAGGACGTTTGATGATCCTGCTCTGCCAGGCCAAGGGGAGATGGGGGTGGGGGCGGTAAACCTTCAGACTTAGAGGCCAGAGGCCACAGTTGGCAGCCAATTCATTCAGGAGCATATGAGACAGGAAACTCAGCTTGCCAGAGGGTTAGTATTGGGTGTTTATGGGAGTAGCCCTTACAACTGTCTACGTAACCATCCTGGAGCTATTCTCATTGGTACTCCCAGACAACCCTTCAGGGGCAAGACACCAGATCTGCTTTGTTGAGAATGAATATTCACCTTACATATACATTTAATTGGAGCCCATGGTCCACAGGAGCCAGTATTGTTTGCAACAACTTCACAGACATAGTTTCACGGATCCCTGCAAGGGATATGCCCACACTTGGGGAAACCCAAAGCTATGGCTTTCCACACAGAAAATTTGAATTTTGGCTTTGGTGACAAAAAACAAGGCTTAGAGTCTACTCCTAGGGGAGAATTTAAATAAAACCCTCTTCACATTAAACTAGGAACTCCAAGGGCTATAACCTTAAGTGAATGGTGAACCAAAAGTAATTTCACTTCTAACTAACTTAGTGAAAGCAAGTTTGCTCTGGTACTTAGAACAGCAGGTCAAAATGAAAAGTGAAAAATAACGCTGAGAACTTACAGACCCGCGTTACACAGATGTGAAGCCCAGGTTCACACTGCCTAGGTGGCTCAGGAAGCCTCAAGAAGTAACCTTCATTTGAGGTGCTTCGCTGACTGCTGATGTTCCCAGTAGCCTGGCAAATGTAAACAAATCCTTTCCCAAGGAGGATACCGTCATACTGTCTAAAAGGAGTCCCCATAAATCATTTTTCAAGGATAATTCGGTGAAAAATTAACCAAGCACCACAAATGAGAATCAAGAAACAGTGAAAACAGCAGAAGCAGACTACAAATATTAATTATCAGATTATAAAATAACTATGATTCATACGATGAAACACAAGCTTCAAATTACCTGCCATAAATAGGAAACTATAAAAAGTGACATAGCAGATGAGAAAAAAAACCAGATAAAACTTGTAGAAATGAAAAAATATCAACATGCACAAAGCATCCCATATAGAAATTTAAAAATGTAAGAGAATAAAAACCTATACAATAGCAATGAAAAAATATATATATAAAGAAAG
>NW_012147952.1:2696707-2698589 GCF_000956105.1 Propithecus coquereli
GCGATCCTCCTGCCTCAGCCTCCTGAGTAGCTGGGACTACAGGCATGCGCCACCGTGCCTGGCCATTTTGTCTATATATTTTTAGTTGTCCAACTAATTTCTTTCTATTTTTAGTAGCAACGGGGTCTCGCTCTTGCTCAGGCTGGTCTCGAACTCCTGAGCTCAAGCAATCCTCCCGCCTCGGCCTCCCAGAGTGCTAGGATAACAGGTGTGAGCCACCACGCCTGGCCCAAAAATCTTGTTTTAATTTTTATAAAATTATTTTACTTGATTGGATTGCAAATATTTACATTATTCATCTAGTTATTTAGTAGGTGACAAAATTTAATGTTTATAAAATTATTTGGCCTTACCAGCAATATATTTTTCATAATCTCTGCTTCAAAGCCTACACATGAAGGCTTAAAGAACCTCTGTGCCTGCATGTCGGGCATTCTTGTTTTGACTTTTTAACGTTTGTGACCCTTATACTGGTCAACTTTGAAACTCAAATGAACAATTCCTTTTCAACTCAGTTCTTTAGGGTCTGTATGCTATCGAGAAAAATAATTACCCACTTAGTGTTGTTTTAAGTCTAGCCAGTCAGTCCCTAGCCTGTGATGCAGCCAAACTATTCCAAAGCAAGTACCAATATTCAATAAAAGAGATCCTTTGGCCTCCTCCAATTACATGACATTAATATTAATATTCATTACCTTTAAGCAACCAGAATATTAAGACACATCAAATTGTCATGGTTAGTGTTCATACCCTCTCACTCAATCCTACTTATACATATCTGTCTGACCCAGGGTTCAGGACGACTGCTCGCTGGCCTTGCCTTCTAACAATATCTTTCCTTGGTCCCTTGGATCTAGCTTCTCTGGTTTCATACTCACTCTGTGTAGGTCAACCCAGCCCTGCCCTGCCCCAAACACCCGGCCCAGTAATGATCACCTTCAGGTTTGGGTTACAGAGTCAACAAAGAATTAACCATACAATAGATAATCTGCCATTTAACAAAGTCAGGATGTTACCTGCAGCATTTCATTCCTCCTTTTTCACAACATTTTTTATCTTCTCCATGATTGCTCAAAATGTCCTTTTCAATATGAGAGAAGGATAGCCGCCATGTTTCGTCTTAATTTCAAAAAGAAAAATAGAAAAGCACTTTACCAAAAGCATCCATATCAAAACAAAACAGTATTTAAGTGATTCCATTCATTAAAACATCATCTGAAACAATTCTAGGGTAAGACAGACCAAAAGAAGTGAACAGATAAATAATGTAATTATGTATGAAAATAAGTGTTTTGAAACAAAAAACAGGCCTAAATGGGAAAAAAAAATAAGAGGGGAGAAGGAGGTCAGAACTTAATAAGTTAATATAGCTAGCCACAGTGAGATGTATTACTTTTTACATATTGCTAAAATCAGTTTGTTAATGTTTTGTTTCAATAATAATTTGAATCAATTAATTCAGGTTTTTTGTACCATCCTTACAGGTTTTGGTATTAATGTCAAATTAATTGAAGAACATTTCCTTTCCTTTCTTGTTAACATGTCAATTCTTTGTAACAGTTTGTGTGAAAATAGAATTATTTCTCCCCAAGGCTTACCATGGCTAGCTCTTTTAGGCTCTGATCACCCTGTTACCTAGTTGGTTTTATACGAGTAATGTTGCCACGTATCAAAATACATTTGATTTTCATATCCATAATCTTGGTGACTCTATCAATTTTGTGAATTTATTTGTAGATTCTTTTGTATTTTCCATCTATGCAATTATATCATGTCAATAATGATAGCTTTGTTTCTCCCTTTCCAGTGCTATAACCCTGGTTTTCCTTCCCTTGCTGTGCATGCTGGGACACCCAGTGCACATTGAACAGAAGTGGGGACA
>NW_012147952.1:2698639-2701423 GCF_000956105.1 Propithecus coquereli
CCACCTATTTAAAAATAAAGTTTTTGTACTCATTTTAAAAATACGTCATAGAAAATGTTGGTGAAAAGTTAAGCACAATGAACTATGAACAGTATATTTAAATATTTTCATAATAAAAATTTAAGAATGATTTTATCAGCAGATTAGACATAATTGAAGAGTAAATAAGAAATGGCAGACAGGTCAGAATCCAGACCACAGCAAGGAAAGAAAAAAAAGATGGAAAATACAAAAGTGGATAAGATAATAGAAAATTTAGTTAGATGTTCTGACATATATTTAATTCAAATCCCAGAGAAGAGGAAGAGATTGGGGCAAGGAAAATATTTGAAGAGATAAATGGCTGAGAATTTTCCAGAACCTATGAAAAATATCCACAGAATCGAGAAGTTCAAGACTACCATGCAGGATAAATAGATACACACAGATATCTCATAATAAAATTCCAGAATACTAGAGACAAAAATGCTAAAATCAGCCAAAGAAAAATATTAGATTAATAATGCTCTCTCTCTCTGGGTAGTGGAATTATAAGTAATTTTCACTTTCTTCTTTACATTTTAATGTAAACACCTGAATTTTTCACATTGAACATATACTATTTTTAAATTTTTGCATTTTTATCAAAGTCATATAAGCATATACTATATAGAGGCAAATGGTTCTATAAGACTTATTTAAAAAGTGGTTTCAGCTGGGCACAGCGGCTCTCACCTGTAATCCTAGCACTCTGGGAAGTGGAGGCAGGAGGATCACTTGAGGTCCTGAGTTTGAGACCAACCTGAGCAAGAATGAGACCCCTTCTCTACTAAAAATAGAAAAAATTACCCAGGTGTGATGATTCGTGCCTGTAGTCTTAGCTGCTTGGGAGGCTGAGGCAGGAGGATCCCTTGAGGTTGCAGTGAGCTATGACACTACTGCACTCCAGCCTGGGTGACAGAGCGAGACCTTGTCTCAAAATAAAATAAATAAATAAATAAAATAAAAAGTAGTCTCTATTTGCCTTTGCTTTGTGGTGTTAATAAAAAAAAAGTAGTCTCCAGCCCTCACTTTCTACTCCCAAGACATAACTATTTCATCTTTTAGCTATTTCTAAATAACTTTCTTATATTGCAATTTCTTGGTTTTTCAAATTTGATGTTATCTACTAACTTCCTGTAAGACAGATAATTCAGTTCTTTCATATCTGTGACTGTCAGACTCTTAGGGTGGTCCTGTGATTTCCCCCGACTCCTCTTCCTGAGGTTCACATCTTTATAGTAAAGAATTTAACCTAACCCAACAAGAGGCCTTGCCTTTACCCTTCCTTGGCTTCTGGGAGGTAATGACTAAGCCCTTGGAATGTGCCAGAAAGTATAACAACGTGATTTATGCTGGGGGCTTTGGGCCGCATATCAGCTCATGCAACTTAACTTCCAGAGGAGCTGGAGACTGAAGTTAGACATATGGGCAGCCAACCACTGAGCCCCAGTAAAAACTCTGGACACTAGGGACAGGAGAGTTTCTCTGGCTGGCAATATTCCATGTGCATTGTCACACATTGATCCCAAGAGGATAATGCATCCATGACTCCATGGGGAAAAGACAACAGAAGCTTTACCCTCCTGAACTCTGTCCTATGCACTTCTTCCTTTGGTTGATTTAAACCTGAATCCTTACCATGTAATAAACTGCAGCTGTGACTATAATGGTTTCAGTGGGTTCTGTGGGTATTTCTAGAGAATTATCAAACAGGAGGTAGTAGTTGCAACAGTGTCAAAAGTGAGGATGGTCTTGTGGGGACTATTTCCCCCCTAACTGTACAGTTGGCTAAACTATTAAATAACACAAAATCCTTGAGTGATTCTTCTCCCCTTCAGTATTGGTGGGAACTGTGACTTGTGTCCAACCAACAGAAAATGGTGAAGGCAATGGAATGTACTTTATGTGTATAGAATTGTGTTAAATAAGATTGCAGCACCCCTCTTGCTGGAGTCCCTCCCTTGAGCTACAGCTGTCGGGTGCCTGTGTTGGGAGGCTCGCCTGGTAAGGAACTGAAGGCAGTAAGGAGCTAAGGGCAACCTCTGGCCAACAGATGGCAAGAAACGGAATCCCTCTGTCCTACAAATACAAGGAACTGAATTCTGCCAACAAAAGTAGATCCTTCTCCATTCGAGCCTCAGATGAGGCCACAGTCCTAACATCTTCATTATGGCCCTGTGAGACCCTGAGCAGAGCCATGCCCAAAATCCTGACTCATAGAAAATGTGAGATCATAAATGTGTGTTGTTTTAAGCCACTATGATTGTGGTTAATTGTCATACGGCAGTAGGAAACTAACATAATCCCCAAGCCCTCTACCACCACTACTAACCACACAGGCACTTGGCCTGTTGTCCTATCCTCCCCATAGTTAATCATAATTTTGATAAGGTTAATAGTCAACGGTTATATTACTATGACTTTGTAATATTCTGAGCAATATTCTCAAATCAGACTATAATTACATTTTTGCACAAATTTTTAATAAAGTTAAGAGTAGCTTGGATTATTTTATTTACCCAGTTTTCTATTTATTTATCATTAATTGTCCCCAAAACTCTTCTCTAAATGTTTAACTTTTCTCTTAGTATGTTTAAACATAGTAGGTTGTTAAACAAGATGTGTAAGGCAAAAACCATAAAAAAGACTAACAGATTCCACTCCATTAAAATTTTAAAACCTTGTTTACTAAAAGACACCAAAAAAGGTGAAGACAACCCACATGGTAGAAGTTATTTGTTACACAAATAACTTTTTTTTTTG
>NW_012147952.1:2702183-2704390 GCF_000956105.1 Propithecus coquereli
CTTCTGACCATCACAAAGAATCTTAAGATTTAAAAAAAAATTTTAGACTAGTGAAGAGAAAGGAAGAAGGAATAACTTTAACCTCTCCTTTTCGTTTCTTTTAGTTCAACATATGCAATAATTTGTATTTGTGAAAGAAGTTCATTGAGTAAAAGGTATTGCTTATGACTTAAAGCAAATTAAAGCAAAGTAAGTTGAAGGGTTATCATATATTGAATAGAGCTTTTTTGTACCTGTAATTGAGATGTACATTTAATTAAAAAAAGACGCTTTGCATTTAGGTCACCACAAAGCAGATTTACATACAATCATCAATTACAGAAAAACATATGAAAGTAAGTTTCTATGTGATCCCAACAGATCATAAAAAAACAAAATATTTTTATAGAAGATTAAGCTACTAACTTTATAGAAATGCAAAACACCAAAATACTTTAAGCAAAAACTCTTTTGTTTTAAGAAAAAGGTACTTTTCATTTTCTATTCTTGGTATAAATTTTAATTCTTTCCAGTGGAACCAAAACCTCCTGAACCCCTTTTCAGTGTCATCCAAAACTTGAACTTCTTCTATTTCTGGATAAAAAAATCCACTCAGAAATGAGCTGCACAATCCGATCACCTTTTTTGACGTCAAACTTTTCTTTGCCAAAATTAAACAATACAACACCAACATTTCCTCTAAGTATCCAAAATACAAAATTGGTAAGTATCGAAAATACAAAATTAACTTGCACAAAACAATAAGGAAAGGATTAAACTAACCAACAAGCAAATGTGTAGAATATATGAACAGGAAAAATTTAACAAACAACAGTTGCTTCTAGGTTGGATGCTGCCTGAGCACAGAGGAGAGAGGGTGATGTTTTACTCCAAAGCCATTTCTCTGAGTTTGGCACCATGTGTATGTATCACCTTTTCAGAAACACATAAAAAGGTTTACTGAAAACAAAAATAAATAAAAGAAAATAAGTTATGTTTTATATTTAGTCACATGTATTAAAGTACCTTATATTTTCCTATAGGATTATGTCATTCCTGAGACATGCAGAGACAACGCAGAACTTTTTCATTTCCTTCCTTCCTCTCCTAACATAGGACAGGGCATAGCTTCCAAATATAGTTATGTTGAACAAAGCTTAGCAGTTTTATGGAGGTGAGGATCTAATATTGTTTCTCACAGCCTTCCATACACCTGAGCTAGGTAAGAACTGCTGTTCAATAAGTACTCAATAAATTTAATTAAGGCGATATGTATTTTTCCTTTTTTCATTCCTATCTGGTAATGTTTTTAGATTTTAAATATTCCTTTAGCTTCTTATTCCTTGACTACTCTCTTTCCCAGAATACTGATTAGAGTTTATTACAACAAACCGAGAACTGAATAATTATTTGCATTCATTTTAGTCAACCATAGTTATGACAAATTTGAAACATTCTATTATTCTTGACTCTTCTTAAAAACATAATCTCAAAATTCATCAAAAACTGGAAATCCATTGTTTCTTTCATATTCAATTTGCTTTGACAGAAATTCTTTACTTGTTTTGTCAATTTGGTCTTGAGAGAATAGATTGACTCTAGGAATAAAATAATGCACAAGTTGTTCTGTCCTGAGGCACTGAAGAAAGTATGTCACGCAGTCGTCAAAGCGGAATTCCAGATCTTTGGAGCACCACTGACTGTCATCAGGGTCCCGGGTACAAACATGGAAGAAGGCAGTTTTCACATGGTAAGAACAGAATTTATCCAGTTCTTTTCGGTTCTCAAACTTTTTTTTCAGCTGTTCTAAAAGGTATTTCATTAGTTTTAAGCAATCTTTCCTGTTGAATATAAAAGAAAACCATTTATTTTCACTTATTGGCAACCTGTTTCATTTAACAAAGGACTTTAGGCATTTTACAGGAAAAACCTATTTAAACAATAAAGATATATAATAATATAAATATAGTCACCCTAAAACCTCATTGTTTTCAAATATATGCTTTGAAGTTTCAAAACCACATTTTTTTCTATCTTCTCCATTCCTACTTTATTTTATCAATTTCTTCAGCTATATAAAACTGACACATATTTATATTATTCATCTAGTTATTCAGTACCTACAAAAATCTTGTGGGTTTTTTTTTTTTTGAGACAGAGTCTCGCTCTGTTGCCTGGGCTAGAGTGCCACGGCGTCAGCCTAGCTCACAGCAACCTCAAACTCCTGG
>NW_012147952.1:2717449-2717962 GCF_000956105.1 Propithecus coquereli
AAAAAAAAAAAAAAAGACAGGGGCAGAAGCGTGAGCAATTAAAGAGGTTCAGATCAACAGAATTGGTGGACAGATTGAGTCTGTGACCTGAGCAGGAAAGTACAAGCCTGGGATGCCATCCCAGGAGTTTGGCCTGGGAAATGATTGATGTTGACTGCATTCCCCAAAATAGAATAAACAGGAAGAAGAAAGATTGGGCTGACTTGAACTTCATTAGACACAATGAGCTCCAGGTGTCTGTGGGACACACAAGTGGAGACAGCCATTGAGCAGGTGGCTACGGTGGTCAGAAGTTCAGGTGGTGGCCGGGCGCGGTGGCTCACGCCTGTAATCCTAGCTCTTTGGGAGGCCGAGGCGGGCGGACTGTTTAAGCTCAGGAGTTCGAAACCAGCCTGAGCAAGAGCGAGACCCCATCTCCACTAAAATTAGAAAGAAATTAATTGGACAACTAAAAGTATATAGAAAAAATTAGCCGGGCATGGTGGCGCATGCCTGTAGTCCCAGCTACTCGGG
>NW_012147952.1:2720522-2723095 GCF_000956105.1 Propithecus coquereli
GCCCGACAAAGACCAGGGAATTCCTTGTGAAATGTTTGGAAAGAGAAAAGCTAAAGCAGGTGTTAAAAATGCCTCCAATCTGGTACAAGCATTTCACTGTTAATAAGTCCCTCTGTTCAGTCACTCAAATACACACGCATGCATGCACACACCCAGAGAGGCAGGGTTTTGCCTGAATATAGATAATTTGGAATGATGGGAGATCTGAGAACAGCCAAAGGTAAAAGAGAGCAGAGGTGAAGTTGCGTACCCATTACGAGCCTTCACTTACTTTCATCTTAATGCAAAGATGTGAGGACCTACCCAACCACAGAGCCCACAGGGCCACTGAAGGACTCTGCCTCATTCCTAAGCTGATTTGTCTTCCAATCTTCCCCAGGGTGATAGGGAGCCAGCAAGGGGATGGTATGGGACCCTGCTGAGATTCTCCTATCACATCAAGGAGGGTTTCTTGGGACAACCATTCTAAAAATTGCTCAGGGGTGCAGCCCCTCTTTGCAGAAAGCTATGTTCCTTTCGCAAAACCATGAATAATGATTTATGTACTTCCCCTTTACAAATAATTTTTTCTTGCAGAAAATGACTTCTATATGTATGCAATACAAAAAGTTATGATGTGTGTCTGCAAAAATGCAAACCACCAAACTAAGTAAGATCGACTATTTTGGGGCTTTTTTCCAGCAACACTCATGTATAACTTGGTTCATTTGTTTTGTGGTCTCTTTCAATTTCCCTGGATTTCAGCAGTGGTAGGTGCCAAAAGTCCTATGTAAATTTATGAGAGAAAATGAAAATAATCGGCTACTTTCTTTCTGCCAGCTGAAAAAAAAAAATCACCATTATTCAGTTTTAGCTGTGGACCACCTCAGTCTGGTTCTTAGAACTTGAGTGTTACTTATGAGCACAGCCTGAAAACCCATCCCGATCTGTGAGGCTGAGACACACAGGTGAAAAGGCAGACTCAACCACTGTACCCAACTACAGCTGAGGCTGGAAAGATCTGCTAGCTGCATGGGAGCAGTGGGATGGGAAGATGGAGGAAAAAGAGAAACAGGACTGAGAGTAAGAGTCTAGGCTCTGATGATAATGTTAATATGTAATAATGTATGACCGCCATGAACGGAACCGGGGACTTCACATGCACTGACTTATTAATCTTCCCAGAATCTTTCAAGTAGCTTTGATTAACTCAGTGTACAGATGAGAAAACAAGTTTAGAAGGCTTCATAACTAGCCCAAGATCACACAGTAAGAGAAGAAGTCTCAGGAATCAGAACCAGAGCAGTCTGACTCCAAAGCCAATACTGCCTCTCTTTATTAAAAAAAAAAAAAAGATAAAATTCAAATGCAGGTTACTAGACATTTTAAAGTTGAGTATTTAATATTAATAGTGCAACTATGCCTTTCCAATTCCATCTCTCACCAAACTCCCATCTTGTGGCCTGTTTAGCCTGATGGTTCTTGAAATACCAGCAGCATTAGTTAGCTGTTGTTCTTATACTGCCCTAGCATATAACACTAACAACTCTTTTATGTCTTTGAGTTAACCATAACATTCAAAATACCTTGAAAACAATTTCCTTCCTTTGCATGCTTGGGTACGAGGTAAAATGGCTGTCGTCTTAGTTTGGTCTTAACTTTTGCTCCAAGCCAGTTATTGATGGGCATGCCTTCTTGGGTGCTAGCAGGCCAGCTACTTTTTGATTCCAAAGCCAGGATTATATCCACAGATATTGCTTCAGGTTTTCTAATGACAAGTGTTACAGCAGGGCTCCCTCTTTTCTTCCTCTCCACAATGATATCTGCATCTGTTTAAACATAAGAAAGTGAAGAAAGTTTATCAATCCAATTTTCTCTGGAAATATGTGGGAAATAATATAACTATAACTGAAGATCTCTGAAGTGCTAAGGTTAAGGTGAACATTAGTTCTAAAATGGAAATTGGCTCCACTAGGCAAAGTTTTTACTCATTTAACCAATATTTATTGATACCTACCATGGGGAGCCAGTGGTAGGATTATGTTTGGCATGTATGATGAGGGGCTGCTGAAGACCTTGAGGTTTGGGAATGCTGTGGTTAAATTTTTATTTAGAATTACAATGGCAGCTTGGAGGGAAGCCTGGAGAAGAGGTCAGATGAGTGGCAGGGAAGACAGAGGCAGTGAGAGGACCACAGCAACAGCCCAGTGCAGAGGTCAGGTGCCACAGTAGCACAGAGGCAGTGAGCATCAAGACACAGGGGCAGGGCTGGGCATGGTGGCTCACGCTGTAATCCCAGCACTCTGGGAAGCTGAGGCAGGAGGATTGCTTGAGGTCAGGAGTTCGAAACTAGCCTTAGCAAAAGCGAGACCCCCGTCTCTACTAAAAATAGGAAAAATTGGGCCGGGCGTGGTGGCTCACGCCTGTAATCCTAACACCCTGGGAGGCCGAGGTGGGCGGATTGTTTGAGCTCAGGAGTTCGAAACCAGCCTGAGCAAGAGTGAGACCCCGTCTCTATTAAAAATAGAAAGAAATTAATCGAACAACTAAAAATACATAGAAAAAATTAGCCGGGCATGGTGGTGCATGCCTGT
>NW_012147952.1:2726853-2728532 GCF_000956105.1 Propithecus coquereli
CAGCTATCGGACTACACTGTTCAATATGGTACAGACTAGCCACACGTGTCTATGCAGTCAGTCCAAATTGAGATATGCTGAGTTATAGACTGAATTGTGTCCTCTCCCCAAATTCATACGTTGAAACCCTAACCCTCAATGTGACTGTATTTGGAGTCAGGGCTTTTAGGAGGTAATTAAGGTTAAATAAGGTCATACGGGTAGGACCCTAATCCATGTGAGCCATATGAACTTGCCGTGAGAAGGTGCTTTTTACAAACCAGGAAGAGAGCCTTTACCAGAACCCCGTCATGCCAGCACCGTGATCTATGACTTCCAGCATCCAGAGCTGTGAGAAGATAAACTTCTGTTGCTTCAGCCACCCAGTCTATACAGTACTTTGTTATGGCAGCCTGAGCCGAGGAAGACAGACTATGAGAGTGAAGCAAACACCTGAAGGGACATCAGTAGGAATGGCCAGGTAAGAGGCTCCAGAAATCTGCTCTTCCACAAAAGCAACAAAAACACAGGCAGAAATCATCAAATTCAACTTTTTCAGAACTCTGCAAATTAACTAAAGGCTTGCAACAATCCAAGCAGGATTTATTCAAGAAAAACAGCAGAAGCCCAGTAAGAATTAATGATGTGAGTTTTCTTGGCATTCCAAATTGATCCCCAGCACCATAAAAGCTTCTTGTTCCCATGCTCCATTAGTAGAGAGAGTGGGAACTGCTCCACCGTGGGTAGCCACTATTCTGACTTCTAACACCACAGCGGCTCTGCCTGCTTGGGGATGTCATGCAACTGGCATCACATGGCATGCAGTCTTTTACACCTGCTCTCTTCCGATCAACGTGATGGGTGTGAGATTCATCCATATTGTGTATATTGATAGTTTGTTCTTTTTCATTCTATGTAGTATTGCATTGAGTTAATGGAATATATTGAAACATATTTACTCATTCCCAAAAGGTGGTCTTACTAATAAGCTATCTAACAGAGGAAAATAAACTGTCAAACAGAAAGAGAAATAAACTCACAATACAACTAGCCTTTTTTTAATTAAAACACGCATGGCCTAACTTGTTATCTCTGAGTTCTTTCTCAGCCTTGAAAAAGATCCTGAGCAGAGAGTAGGACTGCAAGCTTCCCTTGCTTCCTTGAGAAGAGACGGTATCAGGTACTTCCCGCTATCAAGAAGAAAGAAGAAACTAATTTCTGCTATCAATCTGCTTTGTAAGAAACAAAAAAGCCAACACAGCAGCTTCACAGCTGCTTTTGTTATCAGTCCCCTGAAGCAGAGGAAAAAACAAAAGCCATTCCTACCCTTTAGAAGCACCAAGCCACTTTCCTCCAGGCCTGACATTTCCTTCCTCTGTATTGTGGCCTCTCTCACTCTCTCTCTCTCTCTATATATATATACACATATATTTTTTTTTCTTTCTTTCTCTTTCTTCCTTCCTTCCCTCTTTTTCTTTCTTCCTTCCCTCCCTCCCTTCCTTCCTTTCTTTTCCTTCCTTCCTTCCTTTCTTTCTCAAGAAAAATAAACTTTTACTTCTGTATATCCTAATCACTGAGAATTTTCTCCCCCTGCACACAGAATTCACACCCTAACAATTCTATTGATGGATATGGGTTATTTCACTTTTTAACTAATATTTCAAATAATGCTATTTTGAGCATTCTTGTATATGTCTTTC
>NW_012147952.1:2728582-2730931 GCF_000956105.1 Propithecus coquereli
GTAGTCCCAGCTACTCGGGAGGCTGAGGCAGGAGGATCGCTTGAGCCCAGGAGTTTGAGGTTGCTGTGAGCTAGGATGATGCCACGGCACTCTAGCCGGGGCAACACAGTGAGACTCTGTCTCAAAAAAAAAAAAGAAGAAGTTCAGGTGGCTTTGGGAGCGGGGGTTGTATGAGCAGTAAAGACTACCCCTAGGCCAGGCGCGGTGGTTGAAGTTTGCAATCCTGGCACTCTGGGAGGCCAAGGCAGGAGGATGCCTTGAGATCAGGAGTTCGAGACCAGCCTGAGCAAGAGCGAGACACCATCTCTACTAAAAATAGAAAAATTAGCCAGGCCTCATGGCGCGTGCCTGTAGTTCCAGCTAGTCAGGAGGCTGAGGCAGGAGGATCGCTTTAGGCCACGAGTTTGAGGTTGCAGTGAGCTACGATGACGCCACTGCACTCCAGCCAGGGCAACAGAGCAAGACTCTTTCTCTCAAAAAAAAAAAGACTACTCCTTAATAAGATTTCTAGGAGGGACCACAGTGAGGAAGTAGAGTACAAAGGAGAAAATGCTGCTTTCTCACCCTGAAAGAAAATCAAAATTGTAAAGAAAAAAAAAATAAGAAACAAAGGAGAAAATGCTAGAGAAATCTGCAAACCTGCCCACCTCTTACCCATTGCATCCTTCTTCTCTCCTGTTACCACTGAGGAAGTGTCCTTCCACCTTTCAAAGAACACCTTTCCACGTGTTCTCTGTATCTTTTCCCTCTCACCTTCCCAAGCACCTTGCTCTTCAATTATTCCTTCTCCTCCATGAACCATCGCTACTGAACTGTTCTTAAATGCATAAAGAGTTACAGTTGTCTTTCACCTGAACTATTACAATATTTTCCTTTCTAATCTCCCTATTTGCCTTCTTATAATATCTCCATAGAAGACAGAGTAAACTTTTAAAAATACAAAGCCAATCGTTACTTCCTGACTAAAACCTGGCTTTTCAATGAACACAGAATAAAATCTGAATTCCTTTCCAGGATCCACAAGTCCTTACAGAATCTAGTCCCCGGATGCCTTTTCAACTTCATTTCATATCCCTCTTTCTCTTGTCCACATGGGCCTGGTTTTTGTTCCCTGAGCTGGCCAAGCTCTTTTCTGCCTCAGGGCCTGGTTCCACTGACCCATGCCACCCTAATTGCTATCACTCCTCCCTTCAGAGCACTCACTGCAATTTGTGTTACATGTTATTTATACTGTCTCCCTACCATAATAGGTTATGAGCTTAAAGAGGGGATCCCACTGATTTTATCCAAGCACATTCGGGGTATGTCCAGTGGCACAGGTGGCAGATCAGTGAATATTCATTGAAGACTGAAATAGAGCCAATTGACGTTGCAGGAGAATACCAAGAAGACGCAGCAGACGAAAACCGAGAGCAAAGAGTTGTCTCTGGAAGGAGGTAGTAGTCAGTAGTCTGCTGCAGCGAGATCAAGAAAGATCAGGAGAGAAGCACACATTGCCAATTAGTAGGTATGATTAGAACTTTAAAAACCAAAAGACAAAAATTTTACCTTCAATATTTTTAATTTCCTCCTTAATGATTTTCCTAAACTTCGACAGCATCTTAGAAGCTGATAATATCTCCCCTTCTAAAAATTGACTCAGAGGATTTCCTTTTGGATTTCTTTTGAACTTCACAAAGTAATAGGCACCACTGTTACGATATTCTTCTAGTTCAATTCTGGGGACTTCCAGTTTAAACATGACATCAAATTCATTGGGTGCAGAAATCTAAGAAACAGTAAAAATAGCACTGAAATGTTTGCTTATGAATATTTTCCAAATAATTGCATTTTTTTCTTCAAATTTCCACTAACACCATACTTTAAAAAAGCAAGATTCCTTGGGAGGCAGAGGTGGGAGGATCACTTGAGGCCAGGAGTCCGAGACCAACCTAAGCAACATAGCAAGACCCAGTCTCTACAAAAAACAGAAAAATCAGTTGGGCGTGGTGGTGCAAGCCTATAGTCCTAGCTACTCAGGAGGCCGAGGCAGGAGGATCACCTGAGCCCAGGAGTTTGAGGCTGCTGTGAGCTTTGATGACCCCAATGCACTCTAGCCTGGGCAACAGAGCAAGACCCTGTCCCAACAAAGAAAAAAAATCCAGATTCCTAATACTTATACCCTCTGGGAGTGAGACTAGTGAAACTGGGAAGAGGTGCAAGAGTATTACTGGTTTTAGTTTGTAAGTTCTGCATTCAATTTTTCTTTTTTTTACCATGACCAAGAATTATTATTATTTTTAGAGACAAGGTATCACTCTATCACTCAGACTAAAGTGCAGTGGCACAATCATAGCTCACTGTAGCCTC
>NW_012147952.1:2733966-2734396 GCF_000956105.1 Propithecus coquereli
TATATGTGGTCTGTTTCTGGACACACCTGTAATCCCATCCCTTTAGGAGGCCAAGGCAGGAGGATGGCTTGTGGCCAGGGGTTCGAGAACACCCTAAGCAACATAGTGAGATCCCATCTCTAAAAAAAATAAAAAAATTAGTTAGGCATGGTGGCATGCCTGTAGCCCCAACTACTTGGGAGGCTGAGGCAGGAGGATCGAGTAAGCCCAAGATTTCAAGGCTGCAATGAGCTATGATCACACAACCGCACTCCAACCGGGGTGACAGCATAAGACCCTGTCTCTAAAAAAAAAAAATTACTGAGAAGTATATTTTGTCTATCTTTTTACTAATCATAAATAGCTTAGAATTATAAAAATTT
The DNA here is from genome assembly GCF_000956105.1 of Propithecus coquereli. NCBI lineage: Eukaryota > Metazoa > Chordata > Mammalia > Primates > Indriidae > Propithecus > Propithecus coquereli. Next base: position 2,734,329 of record NW_012147952.1, read on the forward strand.
TGAAATCCAAGTGTATGCATAACAAATCCAAGTGTATGTGTAAAAGAAGAAAATACATCAAAATGATA
>NW_012147952.1:2736681-2740316 GCF_000956105.1 Propithecus coquereli
AGGGAGAGGGCTGGGGCAGGACGCGGAAAGCAGGCGCGGTGCAGCTCACCTTCACATGCTCGTAGTAGCTCCCGGTGCGCAGCAGCGCGACGCCTTTGAACTCGGACTCGAAGTTCTGCAGTCTGCGCAGTAGGTGGTCCACGACCCTGTTCACTACCTCGGCCGCCGCCGAGGTGTCCGGGCGGCTCAACCTCAACTTCTCCAGCACCGCCCGGAGCTTCCAGCCCCCAGGCGCCGCCTCCCTGCGGTCGAGACTCGCAGCCGGAAGGAGCGAGTCGGAGCTGGGCACCTTCGTGGACCTGGGCGGGGGTCTCTGCTCCCCAAAGCAACGCGCACCCCCCTGGCGGCGAGATCCAGCCCTGGGCAGGGACGGCGCTGGGACCGCGGGAGGCTCCAGCCCCTCCGCCGGAACTGCCTGCTCCTGCGCCGCGGCAGCGCTGGCCGGGTCCTCCGCGCGCAGAGCCGCCTTCTTGGCGCGGGACCCCGGCGCGCGGGCCTGCGTCACCTTCTTGGAGTCCGGGGCGCTCTTCTTCTGCTGGGATCCTGACTTCCTGGCGGAGCCGCATCTCCCCGCGTCGGGCTGGGTGGCCTTGGGGTCACCTAGAGACTCACTGGGTTCCGTCGGGGCACCCCTCGAACTCCGCGCCGAAACCTTGGGGACCGAGGTTCCGGCCTTCGAAGCTGTCCGCGTCGACTTTCCGCACCGAGGGTCCATGGCTAGCGCTCTTCGCTCCCCGAAAGAAGACTAAACTTTGGGGAAAGGCCGCGAGAGGAAGAACCAGCACAGGCGGTTGGAAATGAAACTTAAAAATCTGGCGGGAACTTAGCGTCTCCGGCGCTGGAGCTGGCACCTAAGAGGAAGCCCAGGCTGGGAAGTCACTGGGTGCCACGCCCCCGCCGGGTAGAGGCTGGCCACGGCCACCCCCGGCGCTCTCAGAGTCGCTGATTTTCTCGCCCTCCGGTGCGAGCTGTCTGGGGGAACCGTAGATACGGGAAACACTCTGGAGAACTTTGATCGCCAAACGCAATTGATGCTGTGCCACCTAAGATTATGTTGAAAAACTATATATCTCCTTGCACATTTGATGTTGCCAGAGAATCCTTCTCAATATAAGTTTAAAGAAGGGTTTTTTAATTATTAATAAGAAATAGAGGCCAGAGGCGGTGGCTCACATCTCTAATCCCAGCACTTTGGGAGACTGAGGCGGGAGTATCGCTTGAGGCCAGGAGTTCCAGACCAGCATGTGCAGCGTAGCAAGACCACGTTGAAATCGCGCTTTACAAATCAATAAAGGGGTGCAAGGTGAGTACTGTGGTACAGGCCTAAAACTCTGTGAAGGCACAGGCCTAGCTAAAAATATTAATAGTAATCAGCCACTGTCCCCATGTTCGCTTCTCTATAATTGCTGCTATGGAGTCACATAGCTGGTGATCATAAAGATTCTTAACTTTCCTCGTAGATAACATCACCCTTGTGAAACCTAAGGCTAGTTTTTGGGATGTCTTCCAGGCCCTGCATTTCCGTGGACCAGTGGCCCATACCAAGGAACGGACTCAACTGGTATTGGCCCCCACCCAAGAACCAACTCAGCAAAGAGGACAATTTCTACACCCCTATGGATCCACCCAAGCCCACCCAATTAGCAGACCCAATTGCCTAGCCTTTTGCCCACCAAACTGTCTTTAAAAACGCTTTCTCCCAAATTTTCGGGGAGATAGATTTAAGAAATTCCTACCATCTCCTCCCATGGCGCCTGCAATATCAAATGCTTTCTCTGCTGTAAACCCTGCTGTCTCAGAGTATTGGCTTGCCCTTGAGCAGTGAGCAATGAACCTGGTTGGGTGGTAACACCATCTCTACAGAAAAGAAAGAAAGAGAAAGAAAGAAAAACAGAAAGAAAAGAAATAGAAAATATTCAAGTTTTACAAGATGGAACATAATGAGGATTGACTGAAATTGGAATGAGTATTTCATTTTATTTGACTTTTTAAAAAAGCACACAAAATCTTGAAGAAGTGTAAAGTATCCATGATACTTTATCAATTGGTTCTTTAAAGCCCATCAAGGCCTCTTTTTGCACCCTTCCTTTTGCTCTCCCTTTGCTGTGACAGTGGGTCCAGTTGTCATCTGTGGCGTATGTATCATTCTCTGTAAACCTGTATCTGGCTCTTGCCCTATAATCCTAGCTTTCTCTACTCAATAAACCTCATTCTCGTGCTTGCCTTACTTTGGCGTGTCTGGTCATTCTTCTGCGATGAGCGCACTAAGAACCGACATTTCAGACTAAAACCTGACATATTTGGTGCCGTGACTCAGATGTTTCTCTCTGAGCAAGCCTTGCTCTGCGCCTTCCTGCCCTTTGGTCTCACTTGTCCACCCCCGCCATTTCGTGACTCGGATTTTTCTGCCTAGGCAAGCCTTTCTTCCATAATGCTCTTGCTTTGGGTTTTCCTACCCTTGCTTTTGCTTTTCCACCCTTGCCATTTCCGTGACTTGGATGTTTCTCTTTGAGCAAGCCAGCTCATCTTTCTCTCTTGCTTTGGATTTTCCTGCCTTTGCTTTCGCTTTTACACCCTCGTCATTTCTCAGACTGCATGGTCGAGTTCTTGGCTAAACCGGGGTGTGTGATACGGAATTTGAGAATGCGTCCCTTGTGGTAGGGAAGAGGTCTTTCATTTTGTTTCTCTTTAAGGAAGAGGGCTTTGTGCTGTAGCTTTTGTGTTTCCAGGCTTTGCATTAGTTTTGGTAATGTATTTTTCTTTCTGACGATGTGGTGCTTGTGGCCCCTTCCCGTATTAAGACTAAACCTGTCCTCCCCCTGGTTTGATCCGCACTAAGTCATCTAGCGCCTGACTCACTTGCTCAGTGTGAATGTGTACGCCCAGTAATAAGCAAAGCAGGACTTAGTGCCATTTAGGACCCCGAGGGTTTATACAGCCTGTGGATAGGCCTGTACATGAACAGACCTGGGTTACGTTGAGGCATCCCTTCTGCCCCTATCCCCACCGTGTCTCTCCCGCGTGGGGCACAGTTAAATACCTACACCCCTGGTCTTATTGGGTCTTTTTCCGTCACCCTCTAGCTGCTTTTTTCACTCTGTCCCAGGAAGTGCCTTCCTTATTGTGGCTGGCCACCCAATCACTGGTGCTTTTACAAACGAACCAGATCATTATAGCAACAGATATCCTTGTTCTGGTACTTAATAATGAGTGACTCCTAGATTTGAGTGGTTGTGCACATCCCCTCTTCCTACTGATCAGAAAAGAGACATCTGGACTGGTACTTCAGCCGTATGGCCTGCACTGTTACCTGGGGATGCCCAGCTCTAACAGATCCCAGTGGGTCTAGCCTCTCCCCTTTTCCCTGTTTGCCCCTCAGCCACGTGGTCCAGGTCATCACCTGGGGAGACCCAGCTCTGAGTGACCCCCGTTGCTACCCTTTTCTTTCCTGCACCTTTTCCCTCAAACTGGGACAAGTTTGATGCAGATGCTCTAATGTTTGATCTTATTCTGCACAACCACCTGGCCACAGTGCAAGCTGGACAGCAGAGAACAGTGGTCACCACATGGGACTTCAAATCACCCCACCATCTGACAATTAAAACAATTTTAAAAAAAATAAAGCCCATCAAAAA
>NW_012147952.1:2740605-2746373 GCF_000956105.1 Propithecus coquereli
GAGTGCTAGGATTATAGTCGTGAGCCACCACGCCCGGCCAGCACTTATGTTTTAAATCATCCATACTGCTTTGGCTGTTGTGATTCCAGAGTATTTCAATACGGGCTTTCAAATATCCATTTCTAAAGCCAACCTTCCCTCTTTATAGAAATACGTATTAGACAGGAACCTCTTGGGTTAAGAATGCCTTGATTACTTTCTTTAAATTATTTTAAGCATTTTTACCATTCAGTGACATGATATACATCCATATTGTTGTGCAACCATTACCACCATCCATCTCCAGAACTCTTTTCATCTTACAAAACTGGAGCCCTTTACCACATGTACATATGTACAAATAACTCACTCCTGAGCAGGGCGAGGTCAGAGATCACCAAGTTCACACACGTTTGTGTCTTTCCACAATGTCAGACTTTTTTTTTTACCTGGAGCCACGCCCAAGAAGCCTTGAGCAAGTGGACTCCCACAGTGTCAGACTTTTTTTGTTTTGAGACACAGTCTTGGTCTGTTACCCTGGCTAGAGTGCAGTGGCCTCATCATAGCTCACTGCAACCTCAAACTCCTGGACTCAAGCTATCCTCCTGCCTTAGCCTCCTGAGTAGCTGGGACTACCTGATATGTACCAACATGCCCAGCTAATTTTTTTATTTTTAGTAGAGACAGGGTCTCGCTTTTGCTCAAGCTGGTCTGGATTTCCTGGCCTCAAGCAATCTTCCCGCCTCAGGCTCCCAGAGTGCTAGGATTACAGGCATGAGCCACTGCTTCCCACCTAATGTCAGACTTCTCTTGATGACATTTCAAACATAAAAGCCACTAGCTATGTGGAGTCCCTAAGGAGGCAGTTCTCTTTAGTACTGTCCAATCACTCAGTGGTCAGAGTCGCTAATACACAGGCTCAAGCCACTCCACAAGTCAGTCAATATTGTAAACCATACATAGTGTTATACTTAATCAATATATAAATGTTATAGATTAAAATTTCCACATTAAACAAAGTAACATTTAACATCAAGACAAATGGAATAGAAAAAAGGGTTAACAAACAAGTCCAAGGAAAGCAACGTGGACAAGGAGAATGTGCTGGGCTGATCTGGATGGTCATTAGTGATGCTGCCAGTGTCTTGCAAGGATTTTGGCAGGGCCTTCAGTGGCAGATGCCTAGTTGCTTATCATGAGGGACAGCAAGACAGTCACTATAGAAATGATTGACCATACCTAGCCAGGGAAGTTCTGCTCTTTTTATGGTCCTTGAATCTTTTGGTAGGGACTGATAGTACAGGATTATGCCCTTACTTGTTTAGGTCCAGTCTATAAACATATGCTCCTTGTTGGCATGATGACTTTTTAAAAGAAGTCTTTCTCTAAGATGGAGTCACTTAGGGCAAGGGTACTCTATACACTCCCTATTCCCTCCTCACTCCAGTCCCTGGCAACCACCATTCTACTTTCGGTCTCAGGGATTTTTGAATACTCTAAGTACCTTATGTCAGTGGGATCATGCATTATTTGTCCTTTTGTGACTGGCTTATTTCACTTGGCCAAGGTTTATTCAGCTTCTGTGAGGATTTCCTTCCTTTTTAAGGCTGAATAATATTGCATTGTATCTATATATCACATTTTATTTATCCATCCGTCAATGGAAAAAACGCCTTGATTACTTTTTTAAAAGCTTTTCCTGAAACCAGTATTTTGTTTTTGTTTTTGTTTTCGTTTTGAGACAGAGTCTCGCTTTGTTGCCTGGGCTACAGTGAGTGCCATGGCCTTAGCCTAGCTCACTGCAACCTCAAACTCCTGGGCTCAGGCGATCCTCCTGCCTCAGCCTCCCGAGTAGCTGGGACTACAGGCATGCGCCTCCATGCCTGGCTAATTTTTTCTATATACATATATTTTTAGTTGTCCAGATCATTTCTTTCTATTTTTTAGTAGAGGCGGGGTCTTGCTCTTGTTCAGGCTGGTCTCAAACTTCTGACCTCAAGCCATCCTCCCTCCTCAGCCTCCCAGAGTGCTAGGATTACAGCTGTGAGCCACCATACCTGGCCTGAAACCAGTATTTTGATATATCATTCTATTTGGTACAAAGAGGTTTTTAACATCCCAGAGCAATGAGCCCTAATTCGATTTGAGATACCAGAGAGGCATATTTTTCTCTTGTAAAATAGAAGAAGAACTATTGTGTATTTGGGCTGTTTTCAAGCAGACCAATTTCAGGGAAGAGTAAAATGGAAGTTGAAATGTGGAAATCCGTTTCCTTTAAACTGTAAGTGCACCTGGGCAGTCTTCCAGGATGTTCAGGGATATGCCTACCCCATTCCAAAAACCTCTGCTCTTTAGTTCTGTTTATTTTCTCCAAGGGCTCCAGCTGCTTGTCATGAAATCCTGTAAATGACTCTACAGCTAGTTTAATGCTCTCTTCCAGCGGTTTCCAAAGTCCACTGGCATTTTTTTTTTTTTTACCAAAAATGTGCAAGCAACAATCCATTGGAGCAGATCAAATGCCTCTACTACTGGCCTGCCAAAGGAGGAAAGCTCAATCTTGCTGCAGCAACCAGTGTCCAAATCACAGTGGGAATGACTTTTTAGTTGAGTCTTGATATGGAGGTTGGTTATCTAGCAGGAAAACCCAAGAAATTTGTTTTTGGGTATATATTTATCTAGTTGATTTTACATTTTATTCTTTATATCTCATGTTTGTCTCTAGTAATTCACTTAGTCTCACAACAAATATTTGAGTGCCTACTATGTGCCAGGCTCTGTTCTAGGCTCTTGGGCTAGACCCTTGTCCTGGAGCTTACATTCTGTCAGGGAGAAACAAGCAATACACAATAAACATAAACATACATAGGTAAATTATTTCATGTAGTAGAAGATGATAAGCTCTAGTGAAAAAGAATAAAGTAGTGCAAGAAGGATCAGGAACGAGGAATGGTGCAATACTACAATAAAATACTGAGAGAATGACATTTAAGCAAAGATTTAAAGGGGGGAATATGCAGGGAAAGAGTGTTCCAGGTAGAAGGAAAAGCCCATGCAAAGTACCTAAGTGGGACTATGCCTATTTACTCAAACAATAGCAAGTATGGCCGGGGCATGTGACATTTGAGATGTTGTATCCATTATCAATGTATTGCCTCATAGCTCCAAATGCACCCTTCGATATATACTCTCTGATAAACAACAGAATTCCTTTAAGCATTTCTCCATTAAAATGACCACTATGTTAAGCTTTCTCAGTAGAGGCTGGAGGAACATTGCAGAGGAAAGAGGCTTCCTGCAATTTCCAGCCTAGGGGAGGGAGTGAAAGAAGGTTGAGGGAGAAAAGGTTAGTCTTGAGTATGACCTCAGCCACAGGCCTAGAAAGTGACCCCTCTGTGAACTCACAGCCTTGGCCTGGCCATAACCTGTTCATAGCCTTCTAGATAGGGAAACCAAAATTCCCACCTGGCCTGCATATAACTACCTGTGGGCCAGAGTATCACACACCTAGAAGCTGATCCTTTTGCAAACCCCTATGTGCAGCCCATCTGTGGCCCAGGAGGTCCACACAGAGCTGCTTCTCCCTCTGCAAACCCCTAAACTTGCATTGTCCATGCTCTCTGAAGGCCTCGTGCACTTGGCATCTGAACCCCTTCCAAGTTTATTCTTCCATGGGTACTTTCCCTCAGCCCTAGGGTATTACATAGGGTTTCCTTATGTCTTAAGTTATTCTTTTATAATGACTAATCATTCTTATATTAAAAATCCCCTGGGCCAGGCGTGGTGGCTCACACCTGTAATCCTAGCACTCTGGGAGGCCGAGGCAGGAGGATCGTTTGAGCTCAGGAGTTCGAGACGAGCCTGAGCAAGAGCAAAACCCCGTCTCTACTAAAAAAATAGAAAGAAATTGGCTGGACAACTAAAAATATATAGAAAAAATTAGCCGGGCATGGTGGCACATGCCTGTAGTCCCAGCTACTCGGGAGGCTGAGGCAGAAGGATCGCTTGAGCCCAGGAGTTTGAGGTTGCTGTGAGCTAGGCTGACGCCACGACACTCTAGCCGGGGCAACAGAGTGAGACTCTATCTTAAAAAAAAGAAAAAAAATCCCCTGTTCAACCTACTGTCTGATGTCTATCTCCTGATTGGACCCAAATTGCTGCAGAATTGGTATTGGGAGTGGTCTCAGAAGACAGAGGCCTAAACATGGGACTTTGAGATTGCTTTGGTTGTGCCCTTGAGCTTGAGTACAGTGCTCAAGTAGAAACCAGCAAAATAGAATGAGAAGGAGTAGCCAGAAAAAAAGGAAAACCAGAATAGCTTGATGTCTTGGAAGACAAGAAAGTATATCAAGAAATATATATGAAGTATGGGGCAAAGGCAATATATGTAACCTAAACATCTGTACCCCCGTAATATGCTGAAATAAAAAAATAATAAGAAGAATAAAATAATAAAAAGAAAAGAAAAGTATGTGAAGGAAAAAAAGCATTAACACATAAAATGTCCATCTTCTTGCCTATGTTCATTTCTAAGGCATAAAATACCATAAGGTTTATAGGGGAATGGGGTTATGGAGCGGGGGAAGAAGGAGAAAGGCATTCCAGGCTGAGAGAACAGCAACTTCCAAAGGAAAGAAACTAACAAGGTATTTGGATATCAGATAATAAAGGATTCCTCAAAGACTCTTCTTTCCTTTTATGATGAATTACTTCAAGTTCTTTTTCACAAGTTAACTCGTTTTCAGAAACAAGTGTTTCCTATCATTGGCCATAGACAGGATGACTCCCTCTCTGCTCCCTGTCTCACAGCTCACTGTGGTTTTATTATACCCTGATTGCATTGCCTCATAACTGTGTGCCTGCCAATCACTAGTCTGAAAATTCTTTGAGATTATTAATTTCTGTAAGTCCAACGTTTTCCAACCAGTGGTAAAATTGACTCCTTTCGCTTCTGTTGCTTATACCCTTCCTAAATTGCTCAAGGAACTATACGCATCTCAAAGACAGAGATTTGATTTCCTACTTTTTGCATTGCTCAACAAATAGTAGACTTAAAATTAAGTGGAAAATAGGAGAAAAAGAATTCATTGACAATTAGAGTTATCTATTTTTCTTTTTTAGAGATGGAGGTCTCACTCTGTCACCCAGGCTGGAGTGCAGTGGCATGATCATAGTTCACTGCAGCCTTGTACTCTTGGGCTCAAGAGATCCTCCTGCCTCAGCCTCCTGAGTTGCTGAGATTATAGGCATGAGCTACCATGCCCAACCAGAGTTATCTATTTTTTGAAATACTACTTGTAGGCTGGGCGTGGTGGCCCATGCTTGTAATCCCAGAACTTTCGGAGGCTACAGCTGGAGGATTTCTTGAGGCCAGGAGTTCAAGATCAGCCTGGGCAACATAGTGAGACCCTGTCTCTACAAAAAACTTTTTTTTAATTAGCTGGGCAGTGGCCTGTACGTATAGTCCCAGCAGTTCAAGGCTGTAGTGAGCTATGACTGTGCCACTACACTCCAGCCTGGGCAACAGAGCAAGAACTTGCCTCTAAAAATATCTTAAATAAATAAATAAAAATGCTCTTCGTAAGGCCCAAATATTTTCTAGGGACATGTGCTGTTACCAAAACTTGGCACTTGTCCACGAGGCCAAATTAGAAAAATGAGGACAAGTGGTTTGGGAAGGAGGAAAGAGAAGTTTTATTACTTTGTCGGCAAAGGAGGAAAAATGGCAGACCTTCTCTTCTCAAAATCTAAATTTCCGGCCGGGCGCGGTGGCTCACGCCTGTAATCCTAGC
>NW_012147952.1:2748633-2754425 GCF_000956105.1 Propithecus coquereli
CTTGAACTCCTTTCAAGTCATTTTATTTTAATTTACTTTATTATTTTACTTTATTTTTGAGAAAGGGTCTCGCTCTGTCACCTGGGCTAGAGTGCAACAGAGGCATCATAGCTCACTGCAACCTGAAACTCCTGGGCTCAAGTGCTCCTCTCACCTCAGCCTCCTGAGTAGCTGGGACTACAGGCACGTGCCACACCGACCGGCTAATTTTTTTTTTTCTTTCTACTTTTTGTACAGACTGGGTCTCGCTCTTGCTCAGGCTTGTCTCCTGACCTCAAGCAATCCTCCCGCCTTGGCCTCCCAAAGTGCTAGGATTAAGCCGTGAGCCAGGGCGCCAGCCCCGGCTAAACTCTATTCCTATTTTAAGACTCTACTTTTCATAAACAAACGGAAGTCAAGATGATAGTGTATCGGAAGAATCTGATAAGGCAAAGTGATCAAATTCATTGTTCGTGGTGGCCACCTGGCGATAAGGACTGCAACGCCTAAGAAAGGACAAAAGGTGATCTTCAGCAGGAGCCACCCACCCAGAGGCATAGGAATCGGAAAGCCGACAAGGGCCAGGAAAGAAGGCACACACCTTCCAGAGCACCTGAGCTGTCACTGTGTCTCCCTTCGCTGGGAAACTCGCGCCAAACCGCCAATCAGCGGCGACGCTGGACGTAGACGCGTTACGTCGCGGCATTAGGGCAAGATGGCTGCGCCCTATAGATTTTCTCTTGTCGCGTAAGTTTTTTGTACCTCGCGCGTGTCAGGTTCAAAGTCACATAGATTTTTCTCCCAGCATGTTCTCCGTCCGAGGCTGTGGCCGCTGGGCCGTGGCTTCCCTCGCCAAACAGCACCTTCGGTTGGCCCGGTTCTGCGGTGACAGCGCGGCACCGGGGACTCCGCACTTCGACGTGGTAGTCATTGGTGGAGGACATGCCGGGACCGAGGCAGCCGCTGCTGCCGCTCGGTGTGGCTCCCGGACTCTGCTCCTCACGCACCGCGTGGATACGATCGGTGAGGAGCTAGGGTGGTGTGGCGCTTGGCGTAGGAAGCGGGCTGCAACTTTTCCTCCCTCCCACGGTGTGATGGGAGCGACCTTTTCCCTACCCCAAGGCTAATGAGAATCCAAGCTCCTGTGGTTTTAGCCTTCATCTGTGTCTTGTTGGGCCAGAGCTCTGCAATAGTCTGTATGCGGACCACAGATAATGTTTCTGTGGATCTCAGCATATGTTGCTGTTGACACAAGTAGTCATTTTTGGGGGGCGGAGCGGTGTTTTGGGAAAGGAACTTCAAGCATACTGGCTGGTAGCTTCTTAGTTCATTGTTGTGTTTACCTTCTACTATCTTGTTACTTTAGATAAAGGGTTAACGCTAGTAATAATTGTTTGTTAAACAATCGTTGTTTTTTATTTTTAAATTTTTTTCAGAGACAAAGTTCTGTTACCCAGACTGGAGTGTGGTGGCTACTCAAAGGCAAAATCATGGCACGTACGGCTTGGGACTCCTAGGTTCAAGTGATCTTCCCACCTTAGCCTAGCCAGTAGCTGGAACTATAGGCTCGTGCCACAACATGGGCTTCAAAACCCATATTCCATCAACATAGTATGATCTGAGTTTCGTGTTTAGATAAATACATTTCAGAGATATTTTAATGACTGTTATAGATGAGCTTATAAAATGACAATTCTATCTTAAAAGTCTCATTTTTATGGTAATTTGATATAGTGGAGTCTCAAGTATTTCTACTTGACCTCAGCAAAGAAAGATAGCTTTGGCTTAGAAAGTTGAGATTCACAGGAAAGCAGAATGCAAGAATTGTCCCATTGTGATTTAATCACACCATCTGCTAATATTTCCTTTTTTTTTTGAGGGGGGGGTCTCTCATTCTGTCACCCAGGCTAGTCTCCAACTCCTGACCTCAAACCATCTTCCTGCCTCAGCTTTTCCTCAGACTCCCCAATTGCTGGAATTATAGGCATGAGAGCCACCCTAACCAGCTCTCCTCTTTTTTCTTTTTTTTATTTCAGCATATTATGGGGGTACAGATGTTTAGGTTGCCCTTCCCCCCTCCCCCAGCTCTCCTCCTTTTGAAGTTAAGAGGCCGAAAGTTTGTTTTATAGTAACCTGGAAAATAGTAATTGTTGGTAAACTATTTTTTGCCTTTTATGACAAAAAGAGAGGCTTCCTGAGCCTGTTTATTCTGTGTGCCATCACCTATGCATTTCATGGAGGGACCTTCTCGTTAAAGAGATTGCTAGATATTCTGAATTCTAACCTAAGCTCCACTGTGTGACCTTGGACAAAGGACAAGTTAGCCTCTGTTTCTTTCTCTATGAAATAGAAATGGCAACAATACCAACCTCATAGAGATGCTGTAAAATTTAAGTCGGAAAATAACATATAAGTTACTTGGAACAGTGCCTGGCTAGTATTAAATGGTCTGATATCGGCTGTTGTTTTACCATAAGTTTTTCTACATTGCTGACTTAAATTCTACTTTTTTTCTAGAGACAGACGCTCTGTCACCCAGGCTGGAGTGCAGAGACATCATCATAGGTCACTGCAACCTGAAACTCCTGGGCTCAAGCAATCCTCCCACCTCAGGGGCCTGAGTAGCTGGGACTACAGGCATGCAGCACCATGCCTAGCTAATTCTTCTATTTTTTTGTACAGATAGGTTCTCACTATGTTGCCCAGGCTGGTCTCAAACTCCTGACTTCAAGCAATCCTCCAACCTCGGCCTCCCAAAGTGTTGAGATTACAGGCATGAGCCACTGTACCCCGCCTTAAATTCTTTAGTAGGGTGAGGAATCGACTGATTTATACAGTTTCATTATCACTACTTACCCCAAGAACTGGTACCACACTTCAGATGTTAGTAGGCTCTATTTAAGAGCACAAATGACCAATAGAGTTTATTTCTTATGCCAACTCCAAATGATTGGGAATGAATGCTTATTTCCTGGAGTGTTATGTTGGGAAAGTCTTTGAGAGCTAAGCAGAAGAGTGTGATATGTTTAACTTTTATTCTTATAAGGAGAGGGGCTCAACATCGATGCATATATTTCCTTGAGAAAAAGTTTTGAGCAATTTAAAATCCGAGGATTTCTTTACACTTTCACAAATGTAAATTTTATAAATAGATATATAGTAATATGTACTATTTCAATAAAGTACCATAGAATTTATTTAGTTTAGCAATATAAGGAAGTGGTGGGATTTCAACAATTTATTCTTAGGGTTGGTTTTTGTTTTTTCTTATGTATGAGGAGACATTTCTAGGGATGAAAGTTTAAGGAAAATGTCAGAAATTAGATTCGGAGATTTTTAAAAAATTAACTATAATAAGAGCTAAATGCTAAGTCGTTTTTACAAGTAGCAATATCTAAAACAGATTACAGGCCGGGCACGGTGGCTCATGCCTGTAATCCTAGCACTCTGAGAGGCCGAGGCAGGAGGATCCTTTGAGCTCAGGAGTTTGAGACCAGCCTGAGCAAGAGTGAGACCATGTCTCTACTAAAAATAGAAAGAAAGTAGCTGGACAACTAAAAATATATAGAAAAAATTAGCCAGGCATGGTGGTACATGCCTGTAGTCCCAGCTACTCCAAGGGCTGAGGCAGGAGGATTGCTTGAGCCCAGGAGTTGAGGCTGCTGTGAGCTAAGCTGATGCCACGGCACTCTAGCTCAGGCAACAGAGTGAGACTCTGCCTCAAAAAAAAAAAAAAAAAAGTGAAAGATCAGGAGGCTGGGCACCATGGCTTATGAGTGTAATTCTCTCACTTTGGGAGGCTGAGGTAGAAGGATCACTTGAAGTCAGGATTTCAAAACCAGCCTGAGCAACATAGCGAGACCTTGTTTCTACAAAAAAATAGAAAAATTAGCTAGGTGTAGTCCTTGAGACTCAGAAGGCTGAGGCAGGAGGATCACTTGAGGCCAGGAGTTTGAAACCAGCCTGGACAACATAGCAGACCCTGTCTCTACAAAAAATTAAAAAATTAGCTGGGCATGGTGGGGTTTGTCTGTAGTTCCAGCTACTCTGGGGGCTGAGTTGGGAAGATCCCTTGAGCCCAGGAGTTGGAGGCTGCGGTGAGCTATGATCTTGTCGCTGCACTCCAGCCAGCCTGGCCAGCAGAGTGAGATCCTGTCTCTAAAAAAAAGTGAAATATCACAGGCAGAGAATATTTTACACTGACCTGTGAAATAAGTTAAATATTAGTAAATATTCATTGCTTACATAGTGCCAGACCCTGAAAGTTCTTATTCAAACAAAAAGAAGAATTTATTATCTCAAGAAGTTAGCACCTAGATTGAATCTGAGGTTGATTAATTCAGCAAGCCAGCAACGTCTAGGGATTCAGACTCCTTCCGTATCTCCATTATGCCAAGCTTAGCTTGTCTCAAGCTAGCTAGCCTCATGGTTGCAGAATGGCTACAGTAGTTCCAGATGTCACATTCAGGTATTACAGCTTTCAGCAGATGAAGGATATTTTTCCCTCTTTGTTTCTTTTTAAAGAGAGAGAAAAAAATATTCAAAATAAAGTTCAGGCAGTAGTTTGTCTTCCAGGATGCTCTGGGCAATTTTTGCATTCTATTGGGACTTTGGGATTTTCTTCCTGGTATATGTTTCAAGTTTCCTATTTTTTATCATATGAAATGATTATAGTCACCTGTACAAACATTTCCTTATTAAACACCCTCTATATGCAAAGCGCTCATAAATTTATTTTGTCTATGTCTATTCTCTGTAGGTCAGATGTCATGTAATCCTTCCTTTGGTGGCATCGGAAAGGGGCATTTGATGAGAGAAGTAGATGCCTTGGATGGCCTGTGTTCTCGCGTCTGTGACCAGTCTGGTGTGCATTACAAAGTGTTAAACCGGCGTAAGGGACCAGCTGTGTGGGGTCTGAGAGCTCAAATTGACAGGAAACTTTATAAACAGAATATGCAGGTAAGGATAGGGCACGAGCACAGGAAAGGTAATAGTGATTGTTTAACTGCGGTGTTTCAGCTGGCATTCTCTTTTGACAGAAAGAAATCCTGAATACCCCACTGCTTACTGTTAAGGAAGGAGCTGTGGAAGATCTTATTCTTACAGAACCAGAGCCCGAACACCCCGGGAAATGCCGTGTCAGTGGTGTTGTTTTGGGTATGTACTGGTTATAGATGGTAATAATAGCATATCGAACTTACATGAGAAATTCATTTCAAAGCAAAGTATGGAGATGTTTTGCTTATTCCAGGAAATTGTTGTGTTTTCTCTTCCTGGATGAGGAAAAACTATATAAATAACTATGTTTTCAGAGTTTATCACTTAGAACTTGTAACGCCAGGATATATATCTACAAAGCCAGGGCACCTATCTTGCCGCTGCAGGAAAGCTGGGAATCAGGTGGTGGCCTCCTAGCATGCACTGCCTGTCTCTGCACACATTGGCAATCAAGTTAATTGAATTCATTGTAGTTCAGAACCGGGCCTCTAGCTCAGAGAGGGCTTTTAATGGCCAATTTCTCTTTCTCCTTCTCCTCCCTCCCGCCTATCCCTCCTCCTATCCCCCTGCCTTGGCTGCCGCTGTTTCCCTCCCTCAAGGTTCCCCACTCCACATCTCCTTCTCCGCTCCCTTCACCCCTGCTCCCTCCTCCACCCTGTTAAAACACCCACAACCTCTGTAGTTAAGACCCCCTTAAGTTGGAGGAGGCAGAAGGGCAACAACAGTAAGGAAGAGGTTAAGACAAGGCCGAAGAAATCAAGACATCTGGAAGGAATTACCCAGTCCTGGCTTCAAGCAGCCCATTGAAGCAGGGA
>NW_012147952.1:2755645-2756400 GCF_000956105.1 Propithecus coquereli
CCCGCCTTGGCCTCCCAGAGTGCTAGGATTACAGGCGTGAGCCACCGCGCCTGGCCTATTGTACCCTTCTTTATACTTCTGTTGCTTGATTTAATATCTTTAAATGCTATTTTGGATTCTGTCTGTATTTTGTAGGCCCAACAATAACAGTTTTTTTTATTGTGGTAAAACATACACAAAATAAAATTTACCATTTTAACCCTTTTTTTTCCATTTTTTATTTATCTCTTTTTTTTGATAATTTTATTTATCACAAAATTTTTCTTTCTATTTTTTCTTTACTCTTGTTTTTCTACTTGTTCTTTTTTATTTTTTTTTACAGCATTGTCAAGGGCTTAACCCTTTTTAAGTGTGCAATTCAGTGCCATTAAGTATGTTCACAGTGCTGTGCAGCCATCACCACTAACCATCTCCAGAACTTTGTCACCATCCCAAACTGAAATTGTGTACCCATTAAACAATAAGTCCCCATTGCCTGAAGAATAAACCTCCATTTTCCTGTAAGGTAGATCTGTCTAGGGACAATAGCTTAATATGTAGATTTCAACTATTTCTTTCATTTTCAGCCCCAAGTTTCATTCCTACATTCCTCAGTTCTCATTTTCACTTCTCCAATTTCTGAGCCTTTCTAGGACAAATTAGTTCATTCTCATTGGTGTCTTCTCTTCAGGTACTTGAGTTATAGCTGTTTCCCCTCTGCTAGGTTAGCTGCCAGTCTTCCAATGACTTTCTGTCTTTCAAAAATATATCGAGGC
>NW_012147952.1:2759330-2759689 GCF_000956105.1 Propithecus coquereli
TGCCCAGCAGCTTGGGCTCGAGAAGGATGTGGTCCGAGTGTGGTTCTTTAACCGGTGCCAGAAGGGCAAGCGATCTAGTGGTGACTATTCACAACGGGAGGAGTTCGAGGCTGCTGGGTCTCCTTTCTCAGGGGGACCAGTGTCCTTTCCTTTGGCCCCAGGGTCCCATTTTGGTACCCCAGGCTATGGGAGCCCTCACTTTACCACCCTGTACTCCTCAGTCCCTTTCCCTGATAGGGAAGCCTTTCCCTCTGTCTCCGTCAGCACTCTGGGCTCTCCCATGCATTCAAACTGAGGTGCCTGCCCTTATAGGAATGGGGGGCTGGGCAAGGGGGGAAGCTCGGGAAGGAGAACCTGGA
>NW_012147952.1:2759739-2760778 GCF_000956105.1 Propithecus coquereli
CCTGTACTCCTCAGTCCCTTTCCCTGATAGGGAAGCCTTTCCCTCTGTCTCCGTCAGCACTCTGGGCTCTCCCATGCATTCAAACTGAGGTGCCTGCCCTTATAGGAATGGGGGGCTGGGCAAGGGGGGAAGCTCGGGAAGGAGAACCTGGAGTTTGTTTGTACCGGGCTTTTGGGAATAGGTTCTTCAATCACGAAGGAAGGAATTGGGAACACAAAGGGTGGGGGCAGGGAGTTTTGGGGGAGCTTGTTGGGAGGTGAAGTTCAACGATGCTCTTGATTTTAATACCCACATCATTCATCACTTTTTTCTTAAATAAAGAAGCCTGGGACACAGTAGATAGATAAAAAAAAAAAAATCCTCTTGTATAACCTCGATGTGGTGATCAAATTTGGAGAATTTAACATTGATACAATGTTAAAAATGTCAAAAACAAAGTACATAGTCAGATTTTGCTAATTGTCCAGTATTGTCCAAAGCAACCTTTTTCCCCCATCTAGGATAGTGCATTATATTTGTCATTTCTTTCTTTCTTTTTTTTTTTCTTTAAGAGTGAGTCTCACTCTGTCACTCAGGGTAGAATGCCATGGCGTCAGCCTCAGCCTAGCTCACAGCAATCTCAAACTCCTGGACTCAAGTGATCCTCCTGCCTTAGCCTCCCAAGTAGCTGGGAATACAGGCGTGTGCCACCATGCCCGGCTAATTTTTTTTAGTAGAGATGGAATCTCACTCTTGCTCAGGCTGGTCTGGAACTCCTGACCTCGAGCGATCCTCCTGCCTCGGCCTCCCAGAGTGCTAAGATTACAGGCGTGAGCCACCTCGCCTGGCCTATATTTTTTAACTATTTATTGTAAATTTTCGTGTTTACACAAAGTAGGGAAATAGTATAATAAATCCATGTGTCTATCACCCAGCTTCCACAAATAACATTTTGGCATTCTTGGTTCATCTTTTTTCCTCAACACTTCCGTTTCTTGCTGAGATTTAAAGCCACGATCCCAGACATCACATCATTTCACTTATAAATACTATGGTATAT
>NW_012147952.1:2761458-2762880 GCF_000956105.1 Propithecus coquereli
TTTTAGATTTGTCTGATACCTTAATCATGTTCTTCTATTTCCTGTAAACTGGTAGTTAGCTTTAGAGGCTTGCTTAGATTTAACTTCGTCTTTTGGGTTGTTTATTTTTGACCAGAATACTTCATAGGTAGTATTGGATGTTATGCATAGATTTAATGTCTATTAAAGTAAGTATATATTGTATGGAATTTATTTGAATAAGAAGCAAACTAGTAAAGAAGGAAAACAATATTGTTTCTGGTTACTGTTTTTTAGCCAGAAGATCAGCTGCCATGTTACTTGACTCACACTAACCGTAGAGTGGATGAGATTGTCCTTGAGAACCTTCACCTCAATAGTCATGTTAAAGAAACTACAAGAGGACCCCGGTAAGGACAAAATATCAGTGCTCAGTTACTTTAAGGAATGGTGTCAACCCTCTTTTGGTTGTTTCAATTTTTAAAATTTCAATCTCTTATTCTAGATACTGTCCCTCCATTGAATCAAAGGTTTTGCGTTTTCCAAACCGTCTGCATCAGGTTTGGTTGGAACCGGAAGGAATGGATTCTGACCTTATCTATCCCCAAGGGTTATCTATGACGCTACCAGCTGAGTTACAGGAAAAAATGCTTACATGCATCAGAGGCTTGGAGAAAGCTAAAATGATTCAGCCAGGTAAAGGGGGTCACAGCTGCCCTTCAGCATAACTCAGCCCTGCTTTAGCCGTCAGGGAGGAGGGCTCAGCTATAGTCATTGTTGCTTAGGGCCTCAGACGATGAAGCCCAACATCTGTACATTTAAAATAATCTTGTTTTTGAAGAGCATTTAATGGTATTCTTTGCATCTCTACCTTAAGGCAAATCCAGCTCCTGTTTTACTTATTTTATGCCATTTTTTTCTTTGGTCAGGCTATGGTGTTCAGTACGATTACTTAGATCCCCGTCAGATCGCTCCTTCCCTAGAGACTCATTTGGTTCAACGGCTCTTCTTTGCTGGACAGATCAATGGCACCACTGGTTATGAGGAAGCTGCAGCTCAAGTAAGAGGTTACAGAAATGTTACTGTAAATCAAGAGGACTGTTTAACTTATATTCCTCCTTTTAACGTCTGTTGTGTTAACTATATAAATCTTAATACAACTCATAACTGCAACAGAAGGTGGTTTCTGTTTTAGGGTATATGGACATGGCTTTTGTAAATAATAGGATTTTAAAAACCCATGTGGCTTTATTACTCTTTTCTGAGCTCCCATATCTCATACTGTATTTTGATTAGATTATTACATTGCTTCTGAGGCTTAAAAAAAGAAAATTTAACTATTTTAACATAACTTTATTGAAAATTATTCCTTGTAAGTGGGGAATTATGTTACTTTTATTTGTAAGTGGGAAAGGGCTAGAAAATTTTCACAGGCGGGTTTAAAAAAAAATATTAGCACACCCC
>NW_012147952.1:2762930-2765732 GCF_000956105.1 Propithecus coquereli
ACCCCTCAGCCCGAGGGCGAGGCCGCAGCCGGAGTGGAGAGCAGCTCTGAGGGGGCCTCCCCCAAGCCCTGCCCTGCCCCGCTGGGTGCTGGGAAGCTGAAGGAGAAGCCGGAGCAAAACCCTGAGGAGGCCCCGGACGTCAAAACTCTGCAGAAAGAACTCGAGCAGTTTGCCAAGGTCCTGAAGCAAAAGAGGATCACCCTGGGGTACACCCAGGCCGACATGGGGCTCACCCTGGGGATTCTCTTTGGGAAGGTGTTCAGCCAAACCACCATCTGCCGTTTTGAGGCTCTGCAGCTCAGTTTCAAGAACATGGGTAAGCTGCGGCCCCTGCTGCAGAAGTGGGTGGAGGAAGCTGACAGCAATGAAAATCTTCAGGAGATACGCAAAGCAGAGACCCTAGTGCAGGCCCGAAAGAGAAAGAGAACGAGCATCGAGAACCGAGTGAGAGGCAACCTGGAGAATTTGTTCCTGCAGTGCCTGAAACCCACCCTGCAGCAGATCAGCCACATTGCCCAGCAGCTTGGGCTCGAGAAGGATGTGGTCCGAGTGTGGTTCTTTAACCGGTGCCAGAAGGGCAAGCGATCTAGTGGTGACTATTCACAACAGGAGGACTTCGAGGCTGCTGGGTCTCCTTTCTCAGGGGGACCAGTGTCCTTTCCTCTGGCCCCAGGGTCCCATTTTGGTACCCCAGGCTATGGGAGCCCTCACTTTACCACCCTGTACTCCTCAGTTCCTTTCCCTGACGGGGAAGCCTTTCCCTCTGTCTCCGTCAGCACTCTGGGCTCTCCCATGCATTCAAACTGAGGTGCCTGCCCTTATAGGAATGGGGGACTGGGCAAGGGGGGAAGCTCGGGAAGGAGAACCTGGAGTTTGTTTGTACCAGGGCTTTTGGGAATAGGTTCTTCAATCACGAAGGAAGGAATTGGGAACACAAAGGGTGGGGGCAGGGAGTTTTGGGGGAGCTTGTTGGAAGGTGAAGTTCAACGATGCTCTTGATTTTAATCCCCACATCACTCATCACTTTTTTCTTAAATAAAGAAGCCTGGGACACAGTAGATAGATAAAAAAAAAAAAATCCTCTTGTATAACCTCGATGTGGTGATGAAATTTGGAGAATTTAACATTGATACAATGTTAAAAATGTCAAAAACAAAGTACATAGTCAGATTTTGCTAATTGTCCAGTATTGTCCAAAGCAACCTTTTTCCCCCATCTAGGATAGTGCATTATATTTGTCATTTCTTTCTTTCTTTTTTTTTTTCTTTAAGAGTGAGTCTCACTCTGTCACTCAGGGTAGAATGCCATGGCGTCAGCCTCAGCCTAGCTCACAGCAATCTCAAACTCCTGGACTCAAGTGATCCTCCTGCCTTAGCCTCCCAAGTAGCTGGGAATACAGGCGTGTGCCACCATGCCCGGCTAATTTTTTTTAGTAGAGATGGAGTCTCACTCTTGCTCAGGCTGGTCTGGAACTCCTGACCTCGAGCGATCCTCCTGCCTCGGCCTCCCAGAGTGCTAGGATTACAGGCGTGAGCCACCTCGCCTGGCCTATATTTTTTAACTATTTATTGTAAATTTTCGTGTTTACACAAAGTAGGGAAATAGTATAATAAATCCATGTGTCTATCACCCAGCTTCCACAAATAACATTTTGGCATTCTTGGTTCATCTTTTTTCCTCAACACTTCCGTTTCTTGCTGAGATTTAAAGCCACGATCCCAGACATCACATCATTTCACTTATAAATACTATGGTATATATCTTTAACAGATAGGAACTTTAAAAAAAAAAAACCAAAACACCATTATCACACCCAACAAAACATAACTTCTTTTTTTTTTGAGACAGAGTCTCACTGTGTTGCCCAGGCCAGAGTGCCGTGGTGTCAGCCTAGCTCACAGCAACCTCAAACTCCTGGGCTCAAGCAATCCTACTGCCTCAGTCTCCCAAGTAGCTGGGACTACAGGCACACGCCACCATGCCCGGCTAATTTTTTCTATATATTTTTAGTTGTTCAGATGATTTCTTTCTATTTTTAGTAGAGACGGGGTCTCGCTCTTGCTCAGGCTGGTCTCGAACTCCTGAGCTCAAATGATCAACCCACCTCGGCCTCCCAGAGTGCTAGGATTACAGGTGTGAGCCACCTTGCCCGGCCCCCATAATGGCCTTTTAAACATTTCAGTCCTCTTGTAGGGTGTGATAGCTGGAATCAACGCCAGTCTCCGGGTCAGTCGAAAGCCTCCCTTTGTCATTAGCCGAACGGAAGGCTACATAGGAGTCTTGATTGATGACCTCACCACATTGGGCACCAGCGAACCCTATCGCATGTTTACCAGTCGAGTGGAGTTCCGTTTGTCTCTGCGCCCTGATAATGCTGACAGCCGGCTCACGTTTCGAGGTAACTCTTCACTGAGCCCTGCAACCTGGCTTATTCTTCTTTGAAACCTCTTGTTAAATTCTCTCTCTCCCTTCCCTAGGGTATAAGGAAGCTGGCTGTGTGTCCCAACAACGATATGAAAGAGCTTCTTGGATGAAGTCTTCTTTAGAAGAAGGCATTTCTGTGTTGAAATCCATTGAGTTTTCAAGCTCTAAGTGGAAAAACTTAATCCCAGAGGCTTCTATAAGTACTACCAGAAGTCTGCCTGTCAGGTATGCATTTTTAAAATAGACCTTTCTCACTTTTTATAGAAAAATAAGATCACTTCAGAGAGATATTACCTATAGTCCTCTTTTTTTTTTTTTTAGAGATGGGGTGTCGCTCTTGCTCAGGCTGGGCTCGAACTCCTATAGTCCTGTACCTGC
>NW_012147952.1:2767374-2779372 GCF_000956105.1 Propithecus coquereli
ATGAAGGCACCAGCAGATTCAGTGTCTGGTAAGGGCTTGCTCTTTGCTTCCAAGATGGCACCTTCTTACTATGTCCTCACATGGTGGAAGGCGCAAACAGTCCCCTCAAGCCTCTTTTATAAGGGCAGTGATCGCATTCATGAGGGCTTTGCCCCACCTAAAGGCCCCACCTTTATGTAATACTATCACAATAACATTCAGACCATAGCAGTGAATATATTTGTTTACCAGCTAAGTGGTACTGAGAAATGGCTATAGTGTAAACAGTTTGCAATTCACTCAGTCTTACAGCTGTTTGTTTATTTGTTTAAATTTAGGAGGGAGGGTTCACATCTCAAAAGTTGAACAGGGATTTTATGACACTATTCTTTGTTTTTATCAAATATTGTACTGCTTTAAATTTATATATTTGGAACTTGCATTCAATGTGACTAATGTGTATTGAGGTAATACTGAGATTGGGGGAAGTGATCATTTTCAACACAGTCTCAGATGCTGATTGATGAATAAAAATATGAAAAAGAAGGCTATCAGCTTTATATTTTTACCAAACTGATCCCATGAGTAGCCATTTTGTTTAGGTGATTTTTTAAAAGGTAATTTGGCCACATAATTTCCTTTTTAATTCAGGCATCTTCCTCTTCTGGAGGAAACAGTCCACATATTTGATTTCAGGAGAATATTTGCAGTCTGTTATTCAACCTTCCTAAATGAACTTACTTTATCAATGCCTAGACATATAGAGCTAAAAAGATAGAAAATCTGGCCATAATATATCTATTACATGTACTGCATGCATGCCAGGCTATGTGTGAAGCACTGACAAGTTGAACCTGAATCTAAACAGGCTTTTTTTTTTTTGAGACAGAGTCTTACTCTTGCCTGGGCTAGAGTGCCATGGCGTCGGCCTAACTCACAGCAACCTCAAAATCCTGGGCTCAAGTGATCCTCCTGCCTCCGCCTCTCAGGTAGCTGGGACTACAGGCACACGCCACCATGCCCAGCTAATTTTTTCTATTTTTAGTTGTTTGGCCAATTTCTTTCTATTTTTAGTAGAGATGGGGTCTCGCTCTTGCTCAGGCTGGTCTCGAACTCCTGAGCTCAAACGATCCACCTGCCTCTGCCTCCCAGAGTGCTAGGATTACAGGCGTGAGCCACCGCGCCCGGCCAGGCATTTTTTTTTTTTAACACAGGATATGAAATAATGAAAAGCATTTTAACAGAAGGAATACACAAATGCATATCCATGTACATACACACACATACATGCACACACACGTTTTCTTTTTTTTTGAGACAAAGTCTCATTCTGTTGCCTGGGCTAGAGTGCCATGGCATCAGCCTAGCTTCTGGTCTCAAGCAATCCTCCTGCCTCCACCTCCCAAAGTGCTGGGACTGTAGACATGAGCCACCACGCCTAGCCCCACAGGTTTGATGGCTGTAGCTTTGTAATGTGTTTGAAATCAAAAAATATAAGTCTTCTAGTCATGGTTTTGTTTTGTTTTTTTCAAAATTGTTTTGGCTATTCAGGGTCCCTTGAGATTCCATATGAATTTTAGGATGACATTTTCTATTTCTATAAAAATATGCCATGGCGATAACCTTTTAAACAAATTATAACCCAAAAAAGCCACATGCAAATGAAGTAAGTAATAGTTAACAGAGTAACAAGGTATCTATTAGGTCTACCTTAGGGGAGGGGCTGAGGTCAAGTTGGGAGCGGAGGTGTGTAATACCAAGATGGAAGAACTGTGCTCTCTTCAGCAGCACATATACTAAAACTGGAACAATACAGAGAAAAAAAAAGACTTTCCCTTTGCCTTATTATTCGAGTATATATTTTTAGATTAAGTCCAGACACCAGAAGAGTCCTTTGCAAAACAACTTTAAAATACTCTGAGAAATTAGCTTTGGAGCATCTTTGTTGTTAACTAGGAAATAAATCAGAAGCCGAAGTTTTTTTTTGCTTTTTTTGTTGTTTTTTTGAGACAAGAGTCTCACTCTGTTGCCCTGGCTAGAGTGCCGTGGCGTCAGCCTAGCTCACAGCAACCTCAAACTCCTGGGCTTAAGCAATCCTCCTGCCTCAGCCTCCTGAGTAGCTGGGACTGCAGGCACCCGCCACCGTGCCCGGCTAATTTTTTCTATTTTCAGTTGTTTGGCTAATTTCTTTCTATTTATAGTAGAGACAGGGTCTCGCTCTTGCTCAGGCTGGTCTTGAACTCCTGATCTTGAGCAATCCTCATGCCTTGGCCTCCCAGAGTGCTAGGATTACAGGCGTGAGCCACTGCACCCGGCCCAGAAGCCGAAGTATTTTTTATGGTTATTTTCTGTCCAATGCCTTGACTGTGCCATACATTTTGGAGAGTCTACTAATGCTATAGCTCATTTTGTTCAAATGAGTACTCATTTGTTTTTATGATGCCTGGAAAGTAAGAGGTGTCCCAGCATTGCTGTCATTTAGTCATTGTTTTCTTTAGTATAAAGCTGGAGAATGGCTGGGTGGAGTGGCTCACACTTGTAATCCTAGCACTCTGGGAGGCTGAGGCAGAAAGACAGCTTGAGCTCAGGAGTTCGAGACCAGCCTGAGCAAGAGGGAGACCGCATCTCAAATTAAAAAAAAAAAAAAATTCCCATGTGGTAAAAATTGAAATGGAGATTATAGCATGTTAGGTGAAAATATGACTGAAAGAATACTTATGAACTCCTATATCGTATTTTTTTTAATGAGAGTTGTTCTAAGATAAGAACTCCTATGGCATTTTTATCAGTTTGTTTTGCGGAGACTTCAAACATGCTCACAAGAGCCTCTTGGTCTTCCTTAGGGAGTTCTGCAAAAGAAAGCAGGAAACCTCACTCATGGTTCCCAGTATGCAAAGGATGATTCATTCACAGAACACTAGAACTTAACATGGTGTAGATTTTAAAAAGCACATTGCCTGTGCTTGGGGAATCTGACAACCCCTTGTTAGAGGATATTCTGTCCTTACACAAAAGGGAGGACCAATGGATTATTGACATTCCACCCTTACCAACTACTTAATTCTCCTGATAAGAGAGTGGAGAGAACCAAATAATGTCTTGTTGAGGTCCTACTGTTTTGCAGATGCTGTTACATTTGCTCAGTATACTTAGAAACAATTAAGAGTATCTTTTGTTATTATTTATTCTGAGATTTGGCATTATTCCATATATGGATCCTTATGTTAATAAAACTTTATATATTTGCAGAGCTCTGGATGTTCTGAAGTATGAGGAAGTTGACATGGAGTTACTAGCCAAGGCTGTTCCAGACCCCTTAAAGAAGTACACTAAATGTAGAGAGCTAGCTGCAAGACTGAAAATAGAAGGTAGAAAATAATTTTTTACCTGAGATGCCTATAGCCTGTATACTCTCTTTTCCATTTGTGCAAGTTATGAGTAGACAATAGATCCATTAAGAGTTATGTGCCAGGAGGAGTCATTGTTATGGTAGGACCAGCATAGTATTATCCTCTGTGCCATCTGAGTGTGGTCGCCAGGTAACCACATTGCAACATCTGAAGCTTGTTAGAAATGAAGACTCTCAGGCTCCACTTCAGACTCACTGAGTGAGAATGTGCCGTTTAACAAGATCCCCAGGTGATTTGTGTGCACATTTCAAGTAAGTGGTACCAAAGAGCTCCTAGTCAAAAAACAGTTTTTTTTTGGTCACATTCTCCCCACCTAATGTTCTTTTTTTTTGAGATGGAGTCTCGCTCTGTAACCTTGGCTAGAGTGTCATGGCGTCCTCACAGCAACCTCAAACTCCTGGGCTCAAGCGATTCTCCTGCCTCAGCCTCCCAAGTAGCTGGAACTACAAGCACGCACTACCATATCCAGCTAATTTTTTCTATTTTTAGTAGAGACGGGGTCTTGCTATTGCTCAGGCTGGTCTCGAACTCCTGAGCTCAAGCAATCCTCCTGCCTTGGCTTCCCAGAATGCTAGGATTACAGGTGTGAGCCACTGTGCCCAGCCCAAAAGCTCTTTGTAAATTGTAAAAGGCTATATAAATGTAAGTTGTTAGTATAATCTAGGTATCATAACATAATTCTAATTTTGTTCATCAGCCACTTATGAATCAGCGTTTTTCCAGCAACTACAAGAAATAAAGGAAGTTCAGCGAGATGAAGCTCTCCAACTACCAAGAGACCTAGATTATTTGTCTATCAGGGATGTGTCTTTGTCCCAGGAAGTTCGAGAGAAACTGCACTTCAGTCGTCCACAGACAGTAAGAAAACAGGCAGTAGAATAGGAACAAGTTATAAATAAATATCTGGTGCTTTAATTTTTTAAACCTGGGGTTTACAATGGTCATCTAACTGTATTATTTAATCATAAGAAATTTTACCTTAGATTTTCCTATATCTCTGTGTATGACAGATGTTGGTATATCCCTATGAGAGAGCATAAATCTTAGAATAAATAAATAACTGGAAGTCAAAAATTGATTTGATTATAATTATTCTCTTGTCCCAACCATGTGCTAAACCATCTGTACAAACTAGTATGCATGGCTTAAAAGAAACCACACTGTGTTGAAAGATAGTAGCACATTAGTGGTTTTGAAATCACTACTTGGATCCCTTCCTGTGAGTTTCATGGTGTTGTCTTGAGAATGAATGGGAGGAAGAAGAGAACCAAAGAGTTCCCCCACTCTGTGTTTCAGCCTAATCGTGTGTGTGCATGCGCACATTCGTATGTGTAAACCCTTCATTTATTATATAGTATATAGTATTGGGCTTCCAATAAATATTTTAAGACTGATAGGCTATATGTATTGATTCTGAGATAAATATTTTTCCACACTGTAACATGTCTAAAATTGGGTTATATCTTAAAAATTGAGGTATGTCAAGTTTAATGGGCAGTATTTCTCTTAGTAGTGGTTCATAAAATAAAGGAGAATTTTACAAAAATATGGTCTATAAAAAAGTTTGGAAAAAAACATTTTTACAGTGAGGAGTGACTTCATCAATATAACATGGTATTCTTAGCAGTAGTCATTATGGAAACCAGGCCAAGTAGGCCTTAAATTTTATGACTCTGACCCCTTCCTATTGATTTTAGGTTATGTTTTTATGGATAATTCTAGGCTGCTCTACCCAACACAATAGCTACTAACCAACTGTGGTTATTTACATTAATTAAAATTAAATAAAATTTAAAATTCAGCTCTTTAGTCTCACTGGGGACATTTCAAGTACCCAGGAGTCACATGTGACTAGTGGCTGCCATATTGGACCTTGCATTATTGCGATGCAAATGTTACAGAAAATTTCCATCATCACAGAAAGTTCAGTTGGACAGCACTGGTCATAGGAGTTCAGAACCCCTTAGCCACAATTCCAAAATACAAAAAGTTCTGACAGACTTTGCCACAGACTTATTTAGTAGCAAAACTGATCTCAACTGACTTGAGGCTATTTGGTCTTTATACCACTTACAGTGAATATTCATACATTTCACTGTACAAATAACATTGCAGAAATAACAATAGAATTAAAAATGGAGGGTGCTGCCCCACACACCACTGGAAATGTTACATTATGTACAGTATATACACCTTATTAGAAAATCATATGACCTCAAGAATTTCAAATAAGGGACTATGGATGTATATTTGAAGAAAGGAACTCTATTACAGTTTTTCTTAGTTTAATGAAAAGAAAAAGTAGGTACTCTAATATCTGTTAGTCATGTGATCTTGCACTAGTCATTTTAACTTCTCTGAGCCTCAATTTCCCATCTGTAAAATGAAGACATAAATAATAATCCCATTTCCTTTATCTACTTATATGGTAATACATTAATATATAATTATGAAGATATTTTACAAACTGCACTATACATTTTGTTATTAGGAGGAAAATAGATTTGATTTGACATACTCACTTGCATTTCTTTTGTGGTTTTGATTCTTAGATCGGGGCTGCTAGTCGTATACCGGGAGTGACACCTGCTGCCATCATCAATCTGCTCAGATTTGTGAAGACCACTCAGCAGAGACAGGCAGCTACGAACGAATTACCCAAGACTGGCCAATACTTACGTAATACAGACAAACTTCAAGAGAGAGAGCTATAGCTTTCAATTCACAGAAGACTTCTAAAAAGTGTGTGAATAATTTAAGCAATACACGAGTATAGATAAGAGATAAGAACTATTTAGCACCTGTTAAAATAGCTTTATTAGGTTATTATGAGTTTGTCATTAATTTGTGAAGAGGACAGAGATTATAATTATGCTTTTTCTGTATCTGAAAAAACTAGTTGTAAACTATATATACTCTTTCTCTAAGAAGCTCTAATATGGTTAGCCTGTTCATATATCTCTGTGCAATGTTCATCAAAGAGAGATACAATGAACCTAAAACTAAACCTGAAAAAAAAAATCTCAAACTTGCAGATTTGCCTACTTATAAGGACTTTGCCCATTTAAGAGTACTAAATTCGGCTGGTCCGATGGTAGTGGGTTATCAGAACTTATTAACATTAGTGTCACTAAAGTTGGTATTCAACCCCCCACTGCTAAATTTGACTGGCTTAAAAAAAAAAAAAAAGAGTGCTAAATTAATTAAAAGTCTTTCAACTTGTTTTGAAAGTTAGTAATCTTTTGCCTGGTTATACCAGGTTAGGAAGCAATATCAAAGCCGTCAAATTCTTAGATCTAAAAATTTGAGATGATAAAAAATCATCCAGAATCATTCATCTAATTTCCAGTATTGGAATATAGTATGTAGGATGAAAGTTGACTTCTAAAAAGATTTCTGTACTTCTTCAGGAAATCCTCACCAATAATTGTTTTTGAACATTAATGAAAGCCCTGTAAAATAGAAAGATTGGAAATCACCATTGTTTCCTATCATCCACAATGTGGAAACTTATTTGGTAACCTGGTTAAGGGAAAATAAAGTAAAGGCAGTTGTTTTATATCATACAATAAAGATTTTTTTTATGAAACTGTCATGGCCATGATTTCTTCGCACTGAAGACAGGTCCATAGTAACTGGTGAGTAGTGTTTCCCCATTTTTAAGCCAGAATTGACAGAAAAACCAGAATAGTGCTGATACTGAGTGGGATGACCTGCTGGGCCTTTTGACTGGCCCCTCAGACACCTCAGCCTTTCTAGGTAGACTAGGAGATGAATACAGCCAAATGGGCCATAGGGCCTGCTTGTCCATAGAATGCCAATCCAGATCTCTAGCGTCAGCCTAGGGAGTAGCTCCCATGTCACCTGCAGGCCAAAGCAGGTAGTTAGGAGAGTTCCAACAGTTCCAAAGCCACTTTGGCAATAGATCTATATGTGAAGCCTGATTATGGGTGTGAGGCAACCAAGTATCTTGTTGCTATAATTGCATATGGCCACTTGGATGTAGCTCAGTTTTGATGAATTTGTTTCATTAATTTTAGTCTTTCCAGAAAGTAGTCAGATCAGTAAAAGTAAAGAGTATTTGTAATGTTAGATCATTTAGCAATGAAGAATTCTTTTTGATATTTGATTTAGTAATTTCAAAAGGTGGTAACTTTTCTTTTAGTCATTATAGCTACTCCTGGACAAAATTCTTATTCCAGAGACCAATACCATGTTATATATATTTTTATAATTTTTTTTTTGTTTGTTTTGAGACAGAGTCTCACTCTTTTCCCCGGGTTAGAGTGAGTGCTGTGGCGTCAGCCTAGCTCACAGCAACCTCAAACTCCTGGGCTCAAGCGATCCTCCTGCCTCAGCCTCCCGAGTAGCTGGGACTACAGGTATGCGCCACCATGCCCGGCTTATATATATTTTTAAAAGAAGGTATTTTATGTACCTGTTTAGCACAAAAAGGGAAATCACTGTTTTTAAACTTTTTTTTCTTATTAAATACAGGAGTAAACTCAGCGAATGGGGTGCCTTCTGAATGGAATATAACAAAAATTTATCTTTAGGAAACAGAAAGTTCCTAAGTGCTTTGAGAGGTTCTTGACAGCTACATTGTGGGTCTAGTGACACTACACATACAAAGAAACTAAGTTTGCAATGCTATTCCATTACAATAGTAACTGTGTCACTGAAAAATGTTTCATGGAAAACATTTATTTCAGGTTCTGCCATTTGCTTTAGGATGTGGAACCTCTTTAGATCCACAATTGAAAATATGTATTAGCCGGGCATGGTGGCGCATGCCTGTAGTCCCAGCTACTCGGGAGGCTGAGGCAGAAGGATTGCTTGAGCCCAGGAGTTTGAGGTTGCTGTGAGCTAGGTTGATGCCACGGCACTCTAGCCCGGGCAAAAGAGTGAGACTCTGTCTCAAAAAAAAAAAAAAGAAAATATGTTAACATCATTCAAAATAATATTTCTGGGTTTTTTTTTTGGAGAGTGATTTTTTTTGTTTTGAAACAGGGTCTTGCTCTGTTGCCCAGATTAGAGTGCGGTGGCATCATCATAGCTCACTGCAGCCTCAAACTCCTGGGTTCAAGTGATCCTTCTGCCTCAGCCTCCCGAGTAGCTGGGAGTACAGTCATGTCCACCACTCCCAGCTAATTTTTTGTATATTATGTAGAAATAGGGTCTCCCTATGTTGCTCAGGCTGGTCTGGAACTGCTGGCCTCAAGTGATCCTCCTGCCTCGGCCTCCCAAAGTGCTAGAATTACAAGCATGAGCAACCTCACCTGACCACTCAAAATAATATTTCAAAACAGCCTATCTTCTGGTGCCGATAGCCAGAAGTGCTACAGAATATGATGCCCTAGGGAAAAATGAGCTAAAAATGTAATTATATTCAATTCAGTTACTTCACAGAAATCCCCTATCACTGGCAATAGTCGGTTTCCAACAAAACTTGGCCACACTTGGTGATTTCTTCCACTCACCACAGATTAGACTGCCTAGTCTTGAAAAAGCTATGCTAAAGTTCATTTCAACAGGAACACAAACAAAAAAGAGGAAATGGCTAAGAAACACGAAGCATTGGTAAAATCATGGGGGGAGAGGGAGGATGAAGATAGGGACTTATGCTAAATTAAATCATCATGGCCTTGAAAATGAAGTTCCTTTATAGCCAAGAGCTTGAATTTTATTACTGATTGTTTTTAAAATATTTTGTCATTTTTGCATTTCAACCTGGATTGGAAGAGACATGGCTTTTCCACTTCAGAAATTTCAACTCCTAGAAGAATGTCCTGTCCAGAAGTGGTTAGGAATATCAGGAAAGCCACTAACAGAGACTAGGAGCTTATTCTGAGCTGGCAGAGCTGCTTGTGCTGGAATGTTAACTGTTCCACGTAGACTCCCTCTCTATAACACTTATACTATTGGACTTGTTTCATTCTACGTTAGTGTTTAATATGTCTACCTTAAAAGATACAAGCCTCTTGGATGCAGGCAACACCATAGTTGTAGACATTCGTGCTTTTTGAATGAATTAATGAAATTACTAAAGGCAATAGTGATATCACTAAAACTCAAGTGAGCAATTAAATGAGGGAAAAATATTTGTGACACAAATATGAAGAACGATACATTTTTGTGTTTGCCTTTCTCTATCTCCATAACTGTCTTCTGTCTTCATAGTCTCTTCAGCTTCATTTCCTATCTTCCTGTCCTATCCCTGCCTTTCACTGCTTCTAATCTAAAATTGAAGATTAATGATATTCATTTTATTTATTAAGCAGATTTTTTATTTTTTATTTCTTAGATTAAAAGCCAGATGAAGGACACAACCAACAGCAAAAAGGCAACCCATATAATAGAAAATATTTGCAAATCATATATCCAATAAGGGGTTTATGATCAGGATATATGAAGAACCTTTATAATTTAACAACAACAAAACCCATTAAAAAATAGGCAAAGGACTTAAAGAGACATTTGTCCAAAGAAGATACACAAATGGCCAATAACCACATGAAAAGATGTTCAACATCACTAATCAAAAAATGCAAATCAAAACCATCAGATACCATCTCATACTCATTAGGATGGCTATTATCAAATAAACAGAAAATAACAAGTGTCGGTGAAGATGTGTAGAAATTGGAACCCTGGTGCATTGTTGTGGGAATGCAAAATGGTACAGCCACTGTGGAAATAGTATGGAGTTTCCTCAAAAAATTAAACCACATGATGATGCAATTCCAATTCTGGGTATACATCCAAAAGAATTGGTTGGGCCTGGTCAGTACTTGGATAGGAGACCGCCTGGGAATACCAGGTGCTGTAGGCTTTTAAATTTTTTTAAAATAAATAAGTAAAAGTACATCCAAAAGAATTGGATGCAGGGTTTCAAAAAGATACCTGTACATCCATGTTCATAGCATTATTCACAAGGGTCTAATGAATTTACAGATTAAAAAAAAGTGGTATATATGTACAATGGAATATTATTCAGCCATAAAAAGGAAATTCAGATGTGCTACAACATAGATGAACCTTGAAAAAATTATGCTAAGTGAAATCAGCCAGTCTTTTTTTTTTTTTTTTTTTTTTGAGACAGTGTCTCACTTTGTTGCCCAGGCTAGAGTGCCGGGGAATCAGCCTAGCTCACAGCAACCTCAAACTCCTGGGCTCAAGGGATCCATCTGCCTCAGCTCCCAAGTAGCTGGGACTACAGTACAGGCATGTGCCACCATGCCCGGCTAACTTTTCCTATATATTTTTAGTTGTCCAGCTAATTTCTTTCTATTTTTTTTTTTGGTAGAGACGGGGGAAGGAGGGAGGGGTGTCTCACTTTTGCTCAGGCCGGTCTCGAACTCCTGAGCTCAAACAATCCGCCCGCCTCGGCCTCCCAGAGTGCTAGGATTACAGGCGTGAGCCACAGCGCCCGCCCAGCCACTCTTAAAAAGACAAACACTATATGATTCCACTTATAAGAGTTAACTAGAGCAGTCAAATTCATAGAGACAGCGAGTGTGGTGGTATGTTCCGATAGTCCCAGCTTCTGGAGAGGCTGAAGTGGGAGTATCTCTTGAGCCCAGGAGTCGGAGGTTGCAGTGAGCTATGAACACTCCACTGCACTGCAGCTTGGGTGACAGAGCAAGACCCTGTCTCTTAAAAAAAAAAATTCATACAGACAGAAAGTAAAGTAGTGGTTGTCAGGGGTTGGGGAGAGAGGGAAATGGAAAATTATTGTTTAATGGATACGGAATTTCAGTTTTGCAAGATGAAAAGAGTTCTGGAAATGGTGACGGTGGTTGCATAATGATTTGAATGTTTAATATTTAAAGCCACTGAATTGTACATTTAAAAATGGTTAAGATGGTAACTTTTGTGTTCTGTGTTTTATCACTGTTTTTTTAAAAGCAGATGAATGCCCATCAATTTGAGTGGATTAACAAAATGTGATATACATATACCATGGAGTACTACTCAGCCACAAAAGAAATGAATTAATATCTTTTGCAGTAATTTGGATGGAACTGGAGACCATTATCCTAAGTGAAGTACGAGGCCTGTCTGGAAAGGATCCAGCTGTTGTTAATTAACAAGAATGGCCTGCAGGACATCAAGGTAACCTGGCAGCCAAGGAGAGTGGACTGAAATGCACATGTGTGCACAATGACGTTACTGTACTAGTCAGTGAGGCGCCAGAAGCCGTTGAGTGAGCATGTGTACTGTGTGGATGTCACATTCAAAATGACTGAGCGAGTAGAGGAATGTGCATCAAATTTTGCGTTAAGCTTAAACATTCCTGGGTGGAAACTATTCGGGTGATTCAGAAGGCTTTTGGGATGATGCAATGAGGGCAGCGCAAATAAAGGTGTGGCACAGGCCAGGTGCTGTGGCTCACACCTGTAATCCTAGCACTCTGGGAGGCCTAGGCAGGAGGATCCTTCGAGGTCAGGAGTTCAAGACCAGCCTGAGAAAGAGTGAGACCACCCCCCCACACCCGTCTCTACTAAAAATAGAAAGAAATTAGCTGGACAACTAAAAATATACAGAAAAAAGTAGCCGGGCATGGTTGCGCATGCCTGTAGTCCCAGCTACTCGGGAGGCTGAGGCAG
>NW_012147952.1:2780426-2782938 GCF_000956105.1 Propithecus coquereli
AAGAGTGAGACTCTGTCTCAAAAAAAAAAAGCCAGATGAATTAATTTGTATATGTGTCTTGGTCCCCAAAACCTACTTTATTTCTCTATTGATAATTTATCCCCTGCTTATGTCTAAAAACATAGTTGAGACATTTTAAAGTAAAATGAACAATTCAAAATTAAAGATCTACTGAGGAAAAGGGAGATTACACTTAAATATAAAATTCCAACTCTGGGCCAGGTAAGGTGACTCACGCCTGTAATCCCAGCACTTTGAAAGGTTCAGGCAGGAGGACTGCTTGAGGCCAGGAGTTTGAGACTAGCCTGGTCAACATAGTGAGACTCCATCTCAACAAAATATAAAAATAAATAAATAAAAATTACAACTGTGAGCTTCCTGGAAGTAATATTCTTTCTGTTTTAAGGGGACAGGAGAAAATTTTTTCCTATTACTAAAATCTAAGAAAAGTTTATCACATGACCTTTTAAGAAAAACAATGCCTTCATTAGTGATTTTATAAAAGATAAAAGTAGCTATTTATCTCATAAATGTTTATTGTGTGCCATATATGAAGTTAAATGTTTTACATGTGTTATTGCATTTAACCCCCTGATAAAGCTGCTCCCATTCTAGAGACAAGGGGAACAAGACTTGGAAATTGTAAGGAACTTGTCTATGATCAATACTGCTGGTTGTCTTCCTAATAACCATATCTGGTTATTGGGATGCTACTCTCTTCCTCTTCAAAAGAATTGGGATTTTGTTTACTCTCTTCCCCTCTGCAGCCCCAGAAGCTAAATTTTCATTAGTTTAAATCAATCTTGGTCATTGCAGTCCCCCCAGCATTTGTTCTAGGCCTGAGGCTGGGGGGCAAACTGACCCCATGCATTGTAAAGGGAGTCTTCTGGGTGGTTTTTTTGCCCTTAAAAAGGGCACTTGTTTTTGAGGTGATGAAATAATCTCCCAAAATTAGATTATGGTGATGGTTGCACAACTCTGTGAAGATACTAAAGACCATTGAATTGTACACTTTAAAAGGGTGACTTTTATAGTATGTGACATATATCAATAAAGCTGTTATTTAAAAAAAAAAAAAAAAGCTAATGGAATGTGTGATTGGCAAGCCCTTGAACTAGGATTCTCAAACCTGGTTGGACATCAGAATTCCCAGTAGAGCTCATGAGACATGTAGGTGGTCAAGTTTTACCCGAAGCAATTCTGATTCAGTTGGCCAGGGGAGGGCTTGGCATCTATGCTTAACAGGCTCCATAAGCTATTCTGATGCCCAGCCAACTGTGAGAACCACTGGCTTGCCTCCATAAATATCCATTGTCACAGCTGCTTTTGGCAGAAGCTATGTTACAATTAATTTAACAGTGTGTGCTGGCTCAGGAACCCAGAATACAATCTGCATTATTGATTGAAGTACTAGAGCAGTTTGGTTGTGCAGGAAAGCACAATTCACATCCTATTATAAAAATGCAAGTCTAAAGTAAAGCCATTCCACCTTCCAATGAGGTGGGTTGTGATGATTGGTGGGCAAGGCCAAATACTTTTCAAATGTAAGCTTTGGGACTGCTTGAATGCTTGGACTAGTTGAGACCCTGTGCTTTCATGCTAAAGAGAAAGGATGCAGTTATTTTAACCTGGAGCCTCATTTTGACTGTCAGTGACCAAAATCAACATTTTCCAAACTATTGGCTGCAATTCATTAATAAGTCATGACATTTTCTGTCACAGGTAGTACTAGTCTCTGAAATTTTTGTTTCAGTAATTCACACACAAATTATAACACCAATTTTAAGATACACATTTTTCCATATTTTAATATCTCTAAATTGGTATCTTACACTCAATGGCATGTAATAATTATAATCAGCAGCATTTAATAACTTCCAATTGAAAACGTCTTATATGCAATGAAATAACAGTGTGTGTTTGTATTGTGTTGCAATATAAAATATATTTCTGGCCTGGCACAGTGGCTCATGCCTGTAATCCCAGCACTTTGGGAGGCTGAGGCAGGAGGATCGCTTGAGCAGGAGTTTGAGGCCAGCCCGGGCAACATGGCAAGACCCCATCTCTACAAAAATAGAAAAATTAGCTACGAATGGTGGCACATGCCTGTAGTCCCAGCTACCTGGGAGGCTGAGGCAGGAGGATCCCTTGAACCCAGGAGTTTGAGGTTGCTGTGAGCTAGGCTGACGACACAGCACTCTAGCCCAGGCAAGAGAGTGGGTATATATCCAAAGAATTGAAATTAGTATCTCAAAAAGATGTCTGCACTCCATGTTTATTGCAGCACTATTCACAGTAGCCAAGCTATGGAATCAACCTATGTATCCATCAACATATGAGTGGATTAAAAGAAAAATGTGAGACATACATACAATGTAATATTATTCAGCGTTAAAAAAGAAGAAAATGGCCAGGTGCGGTGGCTCACACCTGTAATCCTAGCACTCTGGGAGGCCGAGGCAGGAGGATCGTTTGAGCTCAGGACTTCGAGACCAGCATGAGTAAGAGCGAG
>NW_012147952.1:2783703-2789487 GCF_000956105.1 Propithecus coquereli
AAAAAAAAAAAAAAAAAAAAAAAGACAGCTATGAGAAAATGTTGTTTGTACCCAACCACAACAAAATAAAGATCACCTCATTTCTTATTAGACATTTACTGTGTTGCCAGTTCTGTATATTGATAGAATCCTGTAAGAGGCTCAACAGAGAAGTGCAAAGGGTCAATCAAGAAGGTATGGTAACAGTTCAAGTGAGGGCCTTCCTTTGTTGCACCGATATAGCTGCACCCCTTACACCCAGGCCTCAGAAAATATTGCGGATGTCCTCACCAGAGGGTTGAGAACCACTTCCTCACTTTGGGTGCCTCCAGACAGCCCTAGAACTGAAACTCAAATTGCTTATGTGGCAACTCTAATTGTCACACCAACTAGGATATTCCCTAAATCACATGATTTTACTAAATATTTAACCAAATGGAATATTTATGTTCTTTCGTTATTAGCCATCTGGTGTTTAACCTCTGGAAACCACATATACAGGATCACATCACACTATCCTCTGTTAACTTATGCTTTTTCACTGGAATAAATAAAACTGCCTACTTTCGACTTATGTCTATTTTAATAAAATCTATTTGGTTTTGTACAAGCAATAACCTACAATTTAGACAATGTATCAAAAGACATGGTGTTAAAGGCAATATCCAGACTATGTTGTTGCTTTGATCTGTTCCGAATTAGCTTTAAATGTAAAGTTTGACCAAAAAAACTACCTGAACTCTTTTAAGGAGACCATGATTATTTAAAATAAAAACTTTTAATTCCTATTACAAACATTATACACCCACCTTGACCTTATTAACTCTTAAGTAGCAGAACAAATTATTTTTGTCTGCCAAAAAAAGGAAATTTAAAGCTATCACTTAATTCACCTTGCTTTTACTAAACAGTTGGTAAAATTTTCATGACTGCCTTGTGATTAACATTATGAAATATGACCTAGATTATAGTATTATTAGGTGGATTTGCAATTAGCTGGAACACCATAATCAAATAACAGTTCTCTAACAGTTAACAGAATAACAGTTCCACAGGCCTCTGGCTTTGGACCTAGTTTGTTTAGTACTTATCAGTAATTTAAGTAAAAACACAGAAACATAAATATCAGATTTGTAAATCACAAAGCTCACATTTTTACTTATTATGCTAGTTAGCAGTCTCTAGATTAAAAATTATCTCAACCAGATGATGAAATATAGCATAGATAAATATAAACTCCCAACATTTGAGGTGCTTTTGTTGTTGTGGACAGGCAGTAAGATTTATTGGTGAGCCTGGGTGAGGAGGGGGCAGCACAGCAGAAGCCCTCATGAATGCAGGGCCCGCCACTTGTCCAGGGGGCCATGACTGGGGATGTATTTGACCCCATACGCATCCAGGGTGAACAGCTTCTCAGCTACGAGGTCTTCAAATTCATCTGCATTAAACTTGGTAAAGCCCCACTTCTTTGAGATGTGCATTTTCTGGCAGCCAGCAAACTTGAACTTGGCCTTCCATAGGCCCTCAATCACATGTTCCTTGTTCTGCAGCTTTGTGGGGACAAACATCATGACTTGGCCAACGTGAATTCTGGCCACAGTGCGCTGGGACTTTCCAAAGGCACCTCGAGTACCTGTCTGGAGCCTAGACTGGGGACAGTGCAAGGTCTGAGGCATGAAAGTATATTGCAAAGGGCTGTCTCAAAGGTCCCTTAGAGCAACCTGCACAAGTGACAGGATGCGTGCGAACACTAACGAGGAGGCTGCTGTTTGCAGCCATCACACACCATTTTTTTTTTTTAAATTAACCATACAGTGGTGTGGCATCCTGGATTGAATCCTGGAACAGGAAAAACCATTAACAGAAAACTTTGTGAAATCAGAATAAAACCTAGAGATTAACAGTAACACACCAATGTTGGTTTCTTAATTTTGACAACGTACTACGGTAACGTTAAGATGATAACATTAGGGGATACAAGCTAGGTGAGGGGTATATCTTTGCAACTTTTCTGTAAACCTTGTTATTCCAAAATAAAAGTGTAAGGGGGAAAAAAAACCACCAAAGAGTTTAAAGGAGATCTTCCTAAAATGTAATTTGCATTTTAAAAATCAGGTGATGTTTGTTGACCACAATTTAGAAGTACAATGGAGTTGCTTAAAGCGACCGTGCCGTGATCTTCCGAACAATTAATAAAAGCTACTTGTTTGGTTTTTTTTGGATGGTGAGAATAAAAGCTACCTTTTATTGGCTGCATATAGTAGGCCAGATA
This sequence comes from Propithecus coquereli, assembly GCF_000956105.1. Classification (NCBI taxonomy): domain Eukaryota; kingdom Metazoa; phylum Chordata; class Mammalia; order Primates; family Indriidae; genus Propithecus; species Propithecus coquereli. Next base: position 2,785,955 of record NW_012147952.1, read on the forward strand.
CCGGGTAAGGGATGCCTTATTTACTAATTCATTTCATCTTCACAATCTTGAGAGATAGGTATTACTGTCCCCAATAGAGAAATGACAAAAGGGATAGCTTTTCCCCACTTACACCACTGATCGTCTAGTCCAAATGCATCAGTTTAAAAAACTAACACCCAAAAAAGATGACTTATCTCAAATTACGTTAACAGAAGCACACTCTAGACTAAGAATGTTTTATGCATCCACAGCCATATTTAATTTTGTTGAAAACTTTAAAAGCTTACAAATTGAAATCATTTTCTGAGGCTTATTGTGTATATACATTAAAATAAATAAGATTTTCTATTAAAACAAAAGCTATAAACTGGAAAAGAGTACAACATGGGACGAATCCAGGAACCATGTGACATAAGATTAAGAAACAACTGTAGGAACTGAAAATGTTTAGCTCAGATGTGACTAAGGGGCATCAATTGGTCTTTTCAAGTAAATTTGTGGCTCTTGTAGAAAAGAGAATGAAGTCACGATTATACCAGAGCCCAGATATGACTGGAAGGAACCAGCAGGCAAACTTAAATACTGAAAAAAATTCATCCAGCAATAGGATAATTTAAAAGGTAAGCTCCCAATACCTAACCTCTTCATGCATCAGTCTGTCATCTGTAACACAGGTACCTGGCCCCTACAAAGGTTGGTGAGGATTCAATGAGACATCTCTGCCCTGCAATGTATGACAAAGATTTCAATGAATATACTCAAAGCTGATAGAGCTAGGCAGCTCATGCCTGTAACCTCAGCACTTTTGAGAGCCCAAGGCGGGAGGACTGCTGGGGCCAGGAGTTCAAAACCAGCCTGGGCAAGATAGTGAGACTGTCCCTACAAAAAATTTAAAAATTGAGCCTAGGCATTGGAGGTTACAGTTAGCTATGATTGTACTACTGCATTCCAGCTTGGACAACAGAGGAAGATCCCATCTCAAAACCCACAAAATGGACTTGAGGTTAGATTCAAAGATTTTTAAGTTTTCTTCTGATTTTCTATGTGATTGCCATGAGGCCAAGTTAAGCCTCATATACTGAGATGTCTAAAAAGTAATACATTTTTATACTCTCCAATAACTCCCCTACTTACCCTTTGTGTCTCAGCTATTCCTGACAAATACCTTCTCTGGCCAGTGTAAACTACCTCCCTTCTACTCTTCTCCCTCAAAGCATCCTTGTTTTCCTTCATAGCATCATCGCAACTCAGAATTACCTATTTATTGACTATCTAGCTCCCCCACCGACTACAACTCAAAGGGCACGAACTGTGCCCATGTTGTTCGCAGTTCTATTCTCACTGCTTAGAATAGTGCCTAGCACATAGGAGGCACGGTATTTTTATAACAAATTAGCTCTTCACTGTCCTACAGAATATGTTAACATTATTCTTCCTTAAAAAAACCAATCTCTTGATTACTAAATGGTTCAGTCACTTTGGAAAACAGCTTGGCAGTTTAAGTTTACCACACAGCCCAGTAACCCCGTTTCTAGGTATTTATACAAGTAAAATGAAATGTATGTTACACACAAGCCTATATGTGAATGTTTATAGCAGCTTTATTCATAATTGCCCCAAACTGGAAACAACCAAATGTCCCTCGGCTGGGAATGGATACACACTGTCACAAATCCATTAAGAAGGAACAGATTACTGACATATGCAAAATGGATGAGTCTCAAATGCATCATGCTAAGTTAGAGGCCAGACTCAAAAGGATTATATACTGGATGAGCCCAGGTATGAGTACTGCAAACACAAAATTGTGAGTAGAAACATCAGTGGTTACCAAGGGCTGGGGGTTAGGAGTTGACTACAAAGGGGCACAGGGGAACCTTGGGGGATGATGGAACTGTTCCACATTTTAATTGTGGTTAACTCTATACATTTGTCCAAACTTACAGAACTGTAAGAAAAATTTTAATGTAATACCTTTATAAAAAATGGGACTTTTAAGTCCCTTGCTTGAAATTTTCCAATATCCTTTGCTTAGAATTATTGAAACAATTTCACATTATCTTTGTCATATCTCCCATAGGCTACAAACTGAACTCGCGTTTAACCCTTAGAGATCCATGGGCCTACTAAAAGCAGTTCAAGGTAAATGACAAGTTTTTGACAGTTGCAAATAATCAGATCAAAGGATATTTAAATAGCAATCTTCAAATGAAACCTTTTAGAATTACACTAAGATATAAATGGTAGGTAACAGTCACTACAAAACGGTTTGCAACGTCATGTTGACAACCCAGTGCTAAAATTCTGGCCTATTAACCTAAGTTGTCAATATTCATTGAGAAAGAAATGAGACAGGATTGATGTTAGTTCAAAACAAATCATGTCCCACCCAGCAGACTTCCATGAGTCATAGCTGAGGCCTGATTCACCTAAGATTCGGGAATTATCAGTAGGATTAACTATGGGAAAAGCAATGTACTGAAATTGTTCTATCTGGCCAAAACCCAGTAATTTTGGATGTCCTTATTTGGGTATGAATTAGAAGGAAAAGAAAATCACAATGTTTTTAACTAGAATGCCTTTCCCATTTCCTTTAATATTCTAAGATCACACCAGAATTTCTGGAGTAAAACTGCAAGTCCACATCTGAAGTTACTTATAACCAAACATAACTGTACAACTTAAAACATGGTTTTTAAAGTATCAGTTCCAGGCATTCAAGTTAGTTTTCACTTTTGAAATCCACTCCCAAATTGTTTTTAATCAATTCCAACACAATAGTTACTGTAGGAAACATATGCTCCCCTATCTTGATTAAAAATTCATCTATCACACTGAGCTAGTTCGTGATGAGTACCAGTAGGTGGTGCTCAAACCAGACAGTTGTCTTAGTCACACACACTGGGTTTCACTGAGAAGTGGAACTTGGTATACAGCTAGCTGAACCGGAGCTCTTCTGAGACTGATTCTTCTGCTATCCTATCCTTTCATGGTGGTAGCAATTTTAAAGTTAGACCTTGATTCTTGGAGGTGCAGTAGTACATCTCTTCCGGTAAATCCTACAGCTGTGCTAATTTGCAGTTATTAATACATCAACCATCTATTGGACAGCTTTCCCTGATGACCTTGTCTCCTCCAGTCAAGCAAATAGCAAGCTTACACCAACATGAGACAAGAAACAGAACAAAGTCTTTAGTCATTCAATTTACAGCCCTTGATGCCTGAGAGCACTGTTAAGGCATTTTTACCCAGTCCAGACTTAAATGAGGAAAAGGCTACAAACATTTCAAACTGGTCTTTCATTTATGGCCACATTCAAGTAGCTTGATGGGGTACCCTTTGAATTGTGACCTGAATCACACTGCATGTGACTAGTGACTATATATTTTTAACCACTTAATCTAAATCCTAATTTGCCATGTATTAACATGTCATGTAAATTTCACCTGTCTTGTAAACTGAAATTTAAAAATTTCCTTTCATAAGCAAAACACTCCTTTAAATATTGAGGCTGAGATACAGAATTACTGTTAAAATTTTCAAAAATTCAT
>NW_012147952.1:2791927-2806544 GCF_000956105.1 Propithecus coquereli
GTTAACACCAACAATTAGTTGTTTCACACCTAGTGTGTAAGCCAGAAGGGCATGCTCACGGGTCTGCCCATTCTTTGAGATACCAGCTTCGAATTCACCAACACCAGCAGCAACAATCAGGACAGCACAGTCGGCCTTTTAAAGAAAATAATATACACTGTTAGATGACAAATCCAGTTTTCTCCATGTAGAAAACATGCTCGGAGTTATTAAACCCCACAAACCTGAGATGTGCCTGTAATCATGTTTTTGATAAAGTCTCTGTGTCCTGGGGCATCAATAATAGTCACATAGTATTTGCTGGTCTCAAATTTCCACAGGGAGATATCAATGGTGATACCACGCTCACGCTCAGCTTTCAGTTTATCCAAGACCCAGGCATACTTGAAGGAGCCCTTTCCCATCTGTTAAGATTAAGAGTGGTTACTAAGACATGATCACAACTCCAGCTTGAAATTCCTTGCTCCCCCTATTTGGCAGTAGTAGTATGTATCCGCTTTACAACTGCTATGCGGACACATGGTTTTACAGAGTCGACATGGTAACTGAGTTGAGATTAAAAAGTGAATTTGTCATTATTTTACCTATTAACATCCAAATCTACATAACTACTACCACTTAACGGTTTGTTTTTTTTACTAGTAAACTCGGTGTTTTAGTTAAAGTAGTTTTCCCTTTATGCTATCGTACATACTTCAGCTGCCTCCTTCTCAAATTTTTCGATGGTTCTTTTGTCGATCCCACCACACTTGTAGATCAAATGGCCAGTAGTAGTGGACTTGCCGGAATCTACGTGTCCGATGACGACGATGTTGATGTGAGTCTTTTCCTTCCCCATTTTGGCTTTTATGGGTGGTTTTCACGGCACCTGAAATGCAGGAAAAAACCTTTGAACCACTGTTGAAAGGCTTGAGAATAAGCCAGGACCCAAACTCAGAGGGCAAATTCCAAGGAGAATTACAGCCAGTGCCAAGCTGGCCGAACTCTTCAGTCTCCACCCACCAAGTGTGGGGAAACTCCAGCGCACGAAATCCCCTCCCCCACCGCGAGAACGAGCTTCTCCAAAAGCTGGCAGGAGTCATGGAGGTGCCTGGACGGCGCCCGGGCACACCGCGGGGTCACAGGAAGCGGCGGCAAAGGAGGGAAAGGCCCTTTTCCTTTGTGTGGGTGACTCACCCGCCCCATCTCCCGGGCCGCCGCGTCCTCCATTTTGAGCTCCCTGCAGCAGGGCCGGGGAGCGGCCATCTTTCCGCGCACGCAACTGGTGCCGAGCGGGCCGGCCGCGCCGCCGGGGTGGGGCGGCACACGGCGGCGCAAGGCTGGCACCAGAGTCGCCCGGCCCGCTCCGCGCCACCCGCCCTCCCGTCTGACTCTCGGTGGCCGAGACTCGTAGGCCCCGCCTCGCCAAACATGTGCGCTGGGACCCGCGGTCCCCGCCGCCGCCCGGTGCGCCTCGCGGCGGCCCCACAGCCCCAAGAACCGAGCGGCGAACTCGTGGACACCCAACCCAACATCGCCAAAAGTATCCTGGCAGACCAAAAAAATCGTACCTGTTCGCTTAAAAATTAAATGGTCGGAGACGAGACAACAGGGCAGGCTTGAAGGTGCGACCGGATTCGCACGCGGCGGCCACGGTGCCCAAGCCAGGCCTCCACGCAAGCACGAGGCGAGGGAGCTCCGAGAAAAAGCGCAAGGCCTCGAACTCTCCCACCCCCTTACAGCCGGAAATTCGGGATCGAGAACCTCGTCAAGTGGCCCAAAAGCACGGCATTAGAGAAAGGCACGCGAGGGCCGCAACCATCTGGACGTGGCCAGGCCCGCGTAAGCCACACCCGGCACTCACCTGTGTTCTGGCGGCAAACCCGTTGCGAAAAAGAACGTTCAGGGCGACTACGGCACTTATATACGGTTCTCCCCCACCCTCGGGAAAAGGGCGGAGCCAGCACACGACACCACTTTCCCAGTTTACCCCGCGCCACCTCCACTAGGCACCGGTTCAATTGCTATCCCCTCCCCCCTAACTTCTCGGGGACTGTGGGCGATGTGCGCTCAGCCCCCTCAAGGGCACGCTCCACCTCGCGCATGCTCCTCTCGACCCCGACACTGACGAGAGCCAGTGGGTGGGAGGCGGAGACACCCCGAGCTCTGGGTTCTGGGTTAGTGGGAGTTTAACGACGGTCCCTGGGATTCCCTAAGGCCGGGGCGAGTCCTCCTTTTGTATGAATTACTTTCAGCTCCAGCTGGGGGCGGAGGGGGGTGCCGGCAAGGAGGCAGCCTGGAGGGGACGTCCAGAATCTTCCCTCTACCATTCCTGGCTTAGCCGGAAAGGTTCGAGTTTGGGGTATCCCTTCACTCCGCAATCCACCTTCCGCTCTCAGGCTTGCCATCTGGCTGGTCCAGGACAAGCCCCTAGAGCCTCCTCCTCTGCTAGTCCCAGCCTGGTCCCGGGCTGGCTCCTCCCCGCCCCTCCCGTCGGGAGAGGAGGAGGAATACCAAGGAGGAGGAAGGACCCCGAGAGGGTGGGGGCGCGGAGCAGGGGCTGTAGGGCCGCCTTCGCGGCTCCAGAATCCAAAGGCGGTTCAGCCCGGCGACCGTGAGGCGTGAGGGCGACGAGTCTGCTCCTGCGCTGGCCTCTTGGCTCCTTCCATTCAAAGCCAGCTACTTTTATCGAAGCCTGTGATGAACGTCACCCCACTGTGGTACTCCAGATGTCCAGATTTTCAGTTTAGAATAGACTTCAATCCTACGTTAGCTGTACGTCTAATTCTAGTTTCGTTACGCCAAAAAGATCCTGACAGATTGTGTGTGTGTGTGTCTACCCTCTTGGTACCCTTTTTAAGTGTACAGTCATTTGATTGCAAACATGATAAACCTAAAAAGAATGCTTCAAATTCAGTTTTTCCACGTGATCTCATGTAGAGACTGAGATCCACAGCATCGGCAAGCTTATCCACCCAGTTTCCTATCCTCAACACTTGCTGTGAAATCACTGCTTCTCCTGTTTATGTAAATATCTATGCTATGTAAATAAATGTCTTCGTTTTCTGTCGTCCCATTGATTGTAACTGCGATTCAGCATAAATCTAGGGTGAGATTGGATGAGACATGGCCTTTTGGATGACTATCAGGGCAGGCCCTGGGAAATGCTCCTCTGAGGAAAGAGAGCTTATTTTTAATGAGCTAATTACTGGATCAGTGTGTTTCTTCTTCCAGGTGTAGAATATCACTGCCCAACTTCTCGAAACAACCTATGGACAAGTATTTGAGAACCTACTATGTGTCCAATGCTAAGCGAAGCACTGTGGAGTGTGCAAAAGTATTTCCTTCTGGAGAGGAACCCACGGTCACGTTGGAAAACTAATATATAAAACAACTGGAAAGCAGTTAAGGCAAACTTGTATGGCGCTTACTTGGTTTTTATTTCATCGTATAATAGAGTTCTTCTAATGCTACCTTTCAGTTATTGTTCACAATCCAAACACTTTTTCTTTCAAGTGAAAGAAGTCTTCTGCAATAGCCCTCCTTTGTCTTTTTGTTGTTAATTATTTATCAAGAGCAAAACTATTCCTCAGCCCACATATTCATAGCTCAGAAACACAGGTCAGTGACAGACTACTATGTAAATCAACCCAAAGAAATTCTTTATATTCCAAAATCACCTTGCACTCTGAAACATACCAGCCTTCCTCATCTCCTCAAAATCTTTCATAGAATCCTAATCTCTGTAGAAATCTGCATGTGCTTTCTTTCTTGGTTCAGGCCACCAAACTTACAGAAAGCTGCAACCCCCAGTCATACAGCGAATGCTCGGACAATGTGAAACCACAGACACCTGGCCAGGAGGCCACACAACTGAGGTTTTGTCAAAGCACTGGAAGCCATGGTAGTTACTATCCTTGATGAGTATGCCAACTTCAACACATCCTTGCTGGCTGATGGAGAAACGAACTGCCCTTTTTTTTTTTTTAACCACTTCTTACAGATAAAATTTCTAAAAATCAGGTTTCTCTATTTTTTCATTAGAAGGTTTCTAGCCTTCTCATTTTCATTTAACTTTGAGATAGTTTTAATGAAAGAATCTGGGCCAAATACAGTTTCCCTGGAAATATATATAACTAATCTATTTCTATCCACAAAAGCCTTTATTTCTACATTTCTAGCTTCTCTCCTTTCACAAATTCTTTTTCACATTGAATTTTCCTAGTGCCCTTAACCAATCATATACACGTGAAATAAAATTATCTTGATACCCTAGTCCCTGTTTGTAATAAGAGAAAGATGTAAGTGGTACCAGTGAAAATCAATCACTAGCAATGAAACAATGTAAATACTTCGCTCTCATTTATTTTCTTGGAAATATTAATTAATGGCTATTCCTTGGGGCTAGATTCCTACAATCAGCTGTATTAGTATATCACAGTAATATTAACTGCATACAGGTTAAGATTAGGGAGCCACACTACACTTATTTTCCATGCCTTCTTTAACAGTGTATGCCACAAATGGTACATTGTTGGAGATCATACTAAGGTACGTATTTAACAGGAATGGCAATTTTTTTTAAATCTAAAGAAATGGTTATTTCATAACAGGAGGGAAAACAAAGATTAAACGAAGATGGAAGTTTGAATATTTCAAAGCTTTACATGGAATCCAAAATCATAGCTAACACCTAATCTAAAAAAGAAATGAAAAATCAAAATGAAAGTGGATATTGCTAAGAGGGGAAAGTATCAGAGATAATGTCAGTTTAGTAAAATAAAAGTAATCTCTGTGAAAGATGCACTGTTCATTGAAATGTGACATTGCAAACAAGTACTTTCATACAATCCTAAAATTGTAATTGAAGATATGTGTATTTTCAGTGGAACTAATCTGTTTGAAGATATGGGCCTACTATCATTTAAGCAGTAATTTTTAATACGGGTGTGTGTATATTCAGCAACATGTTGGGATTCTTTTAAAAGATGACTGCAAACATCTCCACAGATGCTTATAAAAACTACAGCTCCTGATTCAAATCTGACCTAAACCTTTTCCTAGTACCTTAACTTTACTGCTTTGGATGGTGAAAAGAATCCAACATTCTAAATATAATTAAAGTAACAAAATGGTCTAAAGGTGTTCCTGAGACACAAATAATGGCAGCCAAATTTTTATTATGTTCAGAAAAATTGAAAAATACGAATCCAAAGCTATCTCAGAATATAGGCAGGTTTTCCCCAAACCACTGTGACTGCAGATAAAAGTAAACGCTTTATAAACACCTTATAGAGAACGCTTTTAAAAATAGCATCCAAGGAAGAGAAAAATCACAGGAGTCCTTGATTTATATCTAAGTAACCTGCGCACAACCATATGGGTGCTCTCAATGTTGCGATAATGGCCGAGACTTTCTTTGGGGAAGGGGCTATCTCAATTCTCGTGCTTAAGAACTAATACCTTTGAGCCCATCAAAGCCATAATATTGTGCGTTAAGGGTAAACATTGGCCACAAGTATTTTCCCGCGGCAGAGATCACATTTCTGCTCCCGGTCATGGCCGGAGGTGGGCCGGGAGCCGGAGCTGGACCTGAACACGAGTCCTGGGGAAGCCCCGCGCGGCTCGGGGCGCACCCGGCTTCCAGGAGGGGAGGCCGGGGCGGCGCCCGCAGTGCGCGCCCGTCCCGGCGGTGAGGCGGCCGCGCGGTGGTCCTTCTCCCGCGCCAGCTCCCCGCGCCGCGCCGCTGGCATTCGTCCGGCGCTGGGACACCTGCGGGCGGGCCGGGTACGGCGGACAGCGGGGCGCCACGGAGCAGCCCGCTGCGGTCCAGCAAGCGCTGGGTCGCCAGAGCCCGCCCCCCGCCACGCCCCCACCTGAGGTCACTTTCTTCCGGCCTCAGACTGCGGAAGGGAGGGCCCAGGAGGAGGGAGAAAACCTCTTGTGGCTCAGGGGGAGGGTCGGTTTTCGTCACCGTGGGCTGGCTTCTAAAAGACTGGAGCAAATGTTTTTTAAAATCCCTTTCCCCCTTACCCTGTGCTTTGAACATAATCCTAACGCATTTTCCCCCACGACTTTACAGCAGATACAATGTGCTTTTTACTAACTTAAATGTTAACACAGTAACATTGTGTAAACGTGGTTTTGGGTCATAATCTAAGGTCGTATTTTCCTTAAACTTGTTCATACATTTAGACTGGCAAACTTAACATAGATTATAAGTAAATATCAACATGACCCCTTTTAGGAAGAAAAACAAGGATTTTAGTTACGTTGTAAAAGAGTGAACAATAATAGTACTTTTAGATTTTATAATTGTGATTCACCAAGCATCTTTCAGTGTTGGCTAATCACTCTGCCATTGGGTCTAATTTAAAGCGGCTTTAAGTAATTACATTTTGCTGTGGCTTGCCACACGTTTTCATCTTGCTTGTGCCAATTGAAATGATTTTTTAAATCTGTTTTTAATCTGCCGTAGCTACCTCTGCAGAGAAAATGACTTTTAAAAGGGTATTTTAGAATATGATTATGGCGAGGAATTATTTGGACTGAGAATCAAAATAAAATGGCACTTTGGTGTGCCAGGCATTGTTCTAATATTTGCAGTACTTAATGTAATCCTACCACCCACATTTTATAGACGGGGAAGCTCTAGGCAACAGATAGTTTATGCATAATCAAATACAGACATATTTTTTAAAAGTTTTACTTTTTTTACCCAAAATGTTAAAATACAATATGCCACTTTGCCTTTTCCACTTAATTAATACATCTGGGTGATCTTTTCTTGTGAATACATTAGGACCCAGCACAACAGGATAGGTACCCAGGTAATCTCCTCAGAGAGCTATAGTCCTACCCCTTACCAGCAGGTCCAGACAGCCTGGAATAATAAAAATATCAATGGCATTGGAGTCACAAAATCAAGGATTCAGTCCTCAGTCTTCTGCTTATAGACCGTGTGACAGCTGGTGCTTCTGAGTCTCTCAGTGAATCTGTAAAATGAGTCTGTTCATTGTTCATATTTAGCACCTATCTCACAATTCTAATATGCAATGACTTAAAAGACATGGGGGAGGCCGGGTGCGGTGGCTCACGCCTGTAATCCTAGCTCTCTGGGAGGCCGAGGCAGGCAGATTGTTTGAGCTCAGTTCGAAACCAGCCTGAGCAAGAGCGAGACCCCGTCTCTACCAAAAAAAAATACAAAGAAATTAATCGGACAACTAAAAATATATAGAAAAAATTAGCTGGGCATGGTGGCACATGCCTATAGTCCCAGCTACTCGGAAGGCTGAGGCAGAAGGATCGCTTGAGCCCAGGAGTTTGGGGTTGCTGTGGGCTAGGCTGACGCCATGGCACTCACTCTAGCCAGGGCAACAGAGTGAGACTCTGTCTCAAAAAAAAAAAAAAAAAAAAAGACATGGGACCACTTTATGAGCTAGTTAAGACAGTGTTTCTACTGGCTTTTTAGAGAATGCCTGCCTTCAATTGGTATGCCTTGTGACACTAACTTGAGTCAGTAGAGAAAATAAAGCCACTATATTAATAACTCACTGCAACCTTAAACTCCTAGGCTCAAGTGATCCTCCCATCTCAGCCATCCAAGTTGCTGGGACTACAGGTGCATGCCACCACATCTGGCTAATTTTTAAATTTTTTGTAGAGGTGGGAATCTCACTGAGTTGCCGAGGCTGGTCTTGAACTCATGGGCTCAAGTGATCTTCCCATCTCAGTCTCCCAAAGTGCTGGGATTACAGGTGTAAGCCATTGTGCCTGGCCCCATTGGTGTCCTTTTAATTGTAAATGTTTAAAAATAGGTAATACATGTACATAGTAAAAAATTGTAAAAAATGGTGGACGGGAAGGCAGGAGAGGAGAAGCCAGAAAAGTCGCAGCGAGCTGGAGCCACCGGAGGACCTGAAGAAGAAGCAGAAAAACCTGTGAAAACTAAGACTGTTTCTTCCGGTAATGGAGGGGAAAGTTCCAGTCGCAGCGCTGAGAAGAGATCAGCTGAAGAAGAAGCTGCAAGACCTCCCAACAAAGCCTACAAAGATCTCCAAGTTTGGATTTGCCATAGGTGGTCAGACAACAAAGAAAGCCATATCCATCAAACTTGGATCAAGTAAGCCTAAAGAAACTGTTCCAACTCTTGCTCCAAAAACTCTTTCAATAGCAACGGCTTTTAATGAAGATGAAGATAGTGAACCAGAGGAAATGCCTCCAGAAGCAAAGATGAGGATGAAGAATATTGAAAGGGATACACCAACATCAGCTGCACCAAACTCCTTCAATAAAGGAAAGCATGGGTTTTCTGATAACCAGAAGCTATGGGAACGAAATATAAAATCTCATCTTGGAAATGTCCATGACCAAGACAATTAAATGATGTGTTTTGAAATTGAGGTGTGGGGTGGGTGTAAAGTTGAAACGAACAGTTTCCTTTTTTAAAGAATGGTATAAGACTATCTTTGGAGCCGCTTTTTTTTTTTTTCATTTTTTTTTTTAAGATTGAGTGGTACACTAATAAATGAGAGTTTGAAATTAGAAAAAAAAAATTGTACAGAGGTTATACAGTGAAATAGTACTCTCTTTTTAGCAATTTAAAGAAATTCCAAAGAATATATCAGGAAAATTAAGGAAACTAAAGGTATTTCTACTCCTCTCTTAATCCAAATCCAGGGCCTACCAGTGGTGTCTCATTTGGTATGAAGGAAAGGATTTTCTTCTCTTGCTCCTTATTTTTTAATGATTATATTTGTTATTTTATTGCTGTGTTAGAAATGAAAATAAACTGTGAGAAGCTTCAAAAACAGGCAACTTCATGAAGATTCTGAAGCAATGGAGACATCCATTGTAGAATTGGCTTATCCTGTACCAGGAGCAAAGACTATGAACACAAAGGTCATCAATGGTAAGATTATTGACAGCATCTGCCATCTGGAATTTATGCACCAATGGGAAGTTTAAAATTGAGCTTAAGGAAACATTGGCTACCCCTGACCTCTTAGCAAGGGAGTATAGGTGAGAAGACATCAGGAGAGGCCTAAAATCTCTACAAACACATAGGTTTACAAAAAACAAACTGAGAACCAACACTCTCAGGCAATGTTGAAATTTGCTCTTGGGAGGAGGTCTCCATTTTACAATGTTTGAACAGCCTCTTTTTACTGCTGGATTTTTTTCCCTCAGTATTAGGTCTCTTCAGTTTTGACCTGTTAAACTTCTTGACTTCTGGTAGGTCTGGCTTATCACTCACCTTGACTAAAAGAAAGCCCGAAGGCTTGCAGATTTGTGAGGCTGCTACTCGATCTGGATCAGGTTAATGTTCCCTTGCAGAACCCTGAAGTTATAAGCCCTCACTATTTTTTGTGAATCCATATTTTATAAACATTCATTTTCAGCATTTCTGTGTCTTCATAGGTAATGTAGTAGACAGAACACTGGACTGAGGGAAGAGCTGAAATCTATTCCCAGAATTTTCTTTATTAATGTGATCTTGAATAAACCACCTTTGAGCTCACTAGCCCATCATAAAATAGTCTAGCATATATTTTATAGAGCTGATTATAAAGATTAAATAAGATACCATACCAAAAGACACAAACCATTTTTACAAATGTCAGTGCTCATTATCATTAGAAAATAATCATTATCTTTTTCAAAAAGCAAAAATCTGTTCAAAATATAGAAAAACTTACTAATTGTCAACATTCATCCTAATAATGAATACTATTGGGTCTATTTCACTTAAGTGTTAGAAGCATAGATTCACCAATACATGTAACACTGTGTGTGTATTCTGTAAGTGGCAAGGGATTTTGAATTGTGGCGTTCAGTACATGTTGGTAATTGTGCAGGAGTTCAGCAATCAGTCTTTATTCATCTAGTGATCAAACATTTATTGAGCATCTGCTATATGCCAGGCACTTAGCTAGGCACTAGGAAAACAAAAAGCAATCTCTGCCAAATGACTTACCTGGCAGAGCCCTGAAGAGGTAGGGGAGGAAAGACTAACAGTAAACAGATGACTCCAAGGAAGCATGAATGCTGGAACCAGGTAAGCCTAGGGTGCTTTTCAGCCCTCAGGAGGGACCCAGACTGGGAGAAGGGATGGGGATGGCAGCAGGGAAAACTTCTCAGAGGACAGATAATTTCACCTGGCTTGGGTAAGAACTGTGGGAGTCTGCCAGTGGAAAGAGGCTATGGAGGTGGGTGCTTTGGGTGGGTGCTTTCTTTCTTCTAGGAAAGAAAGCAGATTGGGGAGAGTTTATTCCTCCACAGACAGGAACAGAGAGCAAGATATATGTAGATATTCACCGAGACCCTCAAGGAGCTTGTGAAGAACATCCACGCTCTAGAGGCAGACCAGCTTGGGTTCAAGTCCGGCATCCACCACCTATTGAACGCGCAGCTCTGGGCAAAGTATTTGACTTCTTTCTTTCTTTCCTTTTTATTTTTCTTTAATTCTTTTTAACCTACATCGCTCAGGAAAGTATTTGGCTTCTTTAAGTTTCAGCTCCATTGCCTGCAAAAAGGTGATAGTAACACCTACCCCATAAGATGGCTATGAAAATTAGATACGTATCTCAAGTGCTGAGCGTGTTTTTTTACACCAACTTAAAACAATAATTGGCAGGAAGTTTTTTTGTTCCCTTTTGTTTTAATCCATTGTGTATATTATATAGTGCTTTAAAATGAGGAAGCTCTGAAGTCAGGATATCTTCACTCAAATCTCTGTTGGCTCTACCACAACCAGTGATAGCATGTTTAGCAAGTGATTTAACCTCAATGAGCCTCAGTTTTCATGTGTATATAAGGTGAGAATAAAAATAAATAATACCTACCCCATAGGCCTGTGGTGAGGATTAAGTGAGACAAAATACTACTTAACCCAATGCCTGGCACATGGTAAGCATGCAATAAATCTTAATTGTTTCTTATTGTTGTATTTTATTTTTTGTTATTTGAGATTCCTCATTAACTAGAATCTTTTTATAGAATGAAGTTTGTTCTATGCCATAATGACCTTACTTTGAGCTCTGTGTTTAACATCCCTGAGTTTTAGGTTTCCTTGTTAATTTTCCTATCAACTCCATTTTTGGAATCTTAATGATGTTATCTTAGTCTATTTGGGCTGCTATAACAAAATACCTTAGACTGGGTAACTTTTTTTTCTTAAGGTAAGCACAAAAATGAAGTTTATTGAGGAGAGAAAGATAGGATTACAGGGCAAGAGCAAGATATAGGTTTATAGAACATGATACATATGCCACAAATGACAACTGGACCCATTGTAGCAGCAAAGGGAGAGCCAAAGGAAGGGCAAAAAAGGGCCTGGGTAACTTATAAACACGGGAAATTTATTACTCTCAGTTCTGCTGGCTGGGAAGTCCAAGACGAAGGCCTCACCAGATTCAGTGTCTGGTAAGAGCTTGCTCTCTTCTTCGAAAATGATGCCTTCTGGCTGATGCCACGGCACTCACTTGAGCCCAGGCAAAAGAGTGAGACTCTGTCTCAAAAAAAAAAAAAAAAATGATGCCTTCTAGCTGTGTTCTAATGTGGCAGAAGGGTGGGGGGATTCCCTGAAGCCTCTTTATTTATTTATTTATTTTTTTAGCATAGTATCTTTTGAATTGTTGCTATGTCATTTCCTCTGTTTTACTAGTACCGTCTGCTTCCGGTGTATCTATTGGCAAGCTGTTCCTGCTGCAAAAGGAACTTTGCAGATTTAGTTTTAAAAAATACCCAACTATTTCATATGTCACATAATCATCAATGAAAAGGGAAAATTGGGTCTCAATAACTGAGAAACCAGTAGGGTAAACTCTGCGATCATTTTCTTTTTTATTTTCAGAATAGACTCACTCAACATGAAGAAAGAATTTGAAAGCCATCATGTGAATAAAAACTATTGATAAGTCTCTCCATCAATTTGTATACCTGCCACCTGTGGATCCACTGCAAAATAAATACCACTGTCCTTTTTTGGATAGTACTGTATTATTTTATACTTGATTTCATTAATTCCAGTTAACCTGTACTAGCCTTTGTTCTCAAGGTCTAGAATAATATACTCTCCACGTTGGAAGAGAGTTTAATCTTCATCTAGTGAAAACTACTAATTTTACAGATGAAACGTATGACTGAGTGATTTGCCCAGTGCTCATGTCACTAAAGGGAAAGCCTGCCCATCCTATGACCTCCATTTTTCACCTTCAGTGGGTAAAACAGTAGGGATTAAAAGTCTAGAGCCAGACTAGCTGGGTTCGAAGTCCAGTCCTGATATTTACTAGCTGTGTGACCTGAGACATATTACTTAACCTCTTTTTTTTTTTTAAGACAGAGTCTCACTGTGTTGCCCGGGCTAGAGTGCCGTGGCGTCATCGTAGCTCACAGCAACCTCAAACTCCTGGGCTCAAGCGATCCTCCTGCCTCAGCCTCCTGAGTAGCTGGGACTACAGGCATGTGCCACCATGCCCGGCTGATTTTTTCTATATATTTTTAGTTGTCCAATTAATTTCTTTCTAATTTTAGTAGAGACAGGATCTCGCTCTTGCTCAGGCTGGTTTCAAACTCCTGAGCTCAAACAATCTGCCTGCCTCGGCCTCCCAGAGAGCTAGGATTACAGGTGTGAGCCACCGCGCCCGGCCATTACTTAACCTCTTTAAATCTCAGCTTCTTCGTCTGGGAAATGGGGATAATAATATTCCTTATTTATAGAGTTATATGACAAGTTAATATATTGTAAAGATTTTTACATTGTATGAGTATTAACTATTATCATTTCGTTCTATCCTCACCACCTAAAACAGTACCTGCACAGTGAATATTTGTTAAATGAATCAGTGAATGGATAAAGGGTGAGATGCCTCTCTATGTCATCATTGACTAGTTGACTCAAAAAGATTTTTTTAAATATGTATTTTTGTGGAAGAATGGTTCTCACTGTCAGATAACAGCAGGTTAGTTTAGCTGGATGTGGTAGTATGGCCTGTAGTCCCAGCTACTTGGGAGGCTGAGGCAGGAGGATCCCTTGAGCTCAGGAGTTTGAGGCTGCAGTGAGCAATGATTGCACCCCTGCAATCCAGCCTGGGTGACAGAATAAGACCGTGTCTCTTAAAAAAATTGAATAAAAATAGTAAGACTTTGCTTATGCACATAACAGTGATCAAACTGGTGAAAATCAAAAGATCAAGAAAAAAACTGAAAGTGTTCAGAAAGAAATAGCACATTACATACAAGGAAGCAACCATTGAAATGATTGGATGCCTCATCAGAAACATGGAGGCAAGGAGATAGATGATCAACATCTTAAAATACTGAAAGAAAGAACAAACAAATCTGTCAACCCAGAATTCTATATCTGGTGAAAATCTCCTTCACAAATGAAGACAATAAAATCACAATGAGATACCACTATACACCCACTAAAGTGGCTAAAATTAAAAAGACTGACAATACCAACTCTTGGCAAGCAATTGGGACTCTTACACAGCTGGTGTAAAATTGTGCAATCTCTTAGGAAAACAGTTTAGCAGTTTCTAAAAAAGTTAAACATACATCTACCATATGACCATCCATTCTGCTTTCAAGTGTTTACCCAAGAGAAATGAAAGCATATGTCCAAACAAAGAATTGGGCCAAAATGTTCATAGCAGCTTTATTTGTAATCACTCAAAACTGAAAACAACCCAAATAGCCATCAACAGGTGAATGGATGAACAAATCACGGTATATCCATACACTAGAAAGCTAGTTAGCAATAAAGATGAATGAACTATTGATACATGCAACAACATGAATGACTTTCAAAATAATTCTGCTGATAGAAGCCATACAAAAAAGAATACATATGGTATGATTCTTCATATAAAAATTCTTCTATAAAATGCAAACTAATCTGCAATGACAGAAAACACATTAATGGTTGCTAGGGGAATGGGAAGAGGCTAGGGAGGAGAGAGATGAAGGGATTACAAAGAGGTGTGAGGAAACTTTTAGGGGTGATGAATATGTGTTTTTTTTTTATTTTTGAGACAGGGTCGTGTTCTGTTGCCCAGGCTAGGGTGCAGTGACATCATCATAGCTCACTTCAACTTCAAACTCCTGGGCTCAAGGGAGCCTCCTGCCCCAGCCTCCCTAGTGGCTGGGACTACAGGTACATGCCACCACGCCTGGCTAATTTTTTTCTTTTTTTGTAGAGACTAGGTATTGCTATGTTGCTCAGGCTGGTCTTGAAACCCTGGCCTCAAGTGATCCTCCCACCTCAACCTCCCAAAATGCTGGATACAGGCATCAACCACCGTGCTGGGCCATGTTTATTTTCTTGATTGTGGTAGTAGTTTCATGGGTTGTACCTATGTAAAAACATATCAAATTGTATACTTTGAATTTATGCAACATATTATGACAATCATACCTCATAAAATTAGGAAATAATAGAGAAAAAGCAAAAAAAAAATGAAGGTAAAATAGATACAGTTTTGGGTAAAATAAAACTAAGAATTTGTCACCAGTAGAGTTGTACTGTAAAAAATGCTATAGAGGCCAGGCGCAGTGGCTCACGCCTGTAATCCTAGCATTCTGGGAGGCCGAGGCAAGTGGATTGTTTGAGCTCAGGAGTTCGAGACCAGTCTGA
>NW_012147952.1:2806714-2808599 GCF_000956105.1 Propithecus coquereli
AAAAAAAAAAAAAAAAAAGGAAAAAAAATGCTATAGAATATTTTTCAGGCTGAAGAGAAATAATACCCATAGAAATTCATGCACTTCCAGAGTCTTTGGATCTAAAACAGAAAAAAGGAGAAAAGAAACTCATGCTCTGGTTTTTCTTTAGAACAAATAAATCTTTCCCCTTTTATTAAAGATTTAATAAAAATCTTCATTAAATTTTGTAGAGAGGAACAGTTGTAATCTGGTAACCAAATTTTTTGAGGCTTTGCTTAGGCGGGGCTAAATTTACAACAAAAGAAAAAAATACCAATAGCAAAATCTTTAGGAAGGAATAAAATAGAAATGACAAATATCTAGGTAAATATAAAAACAACTTTTTTCTCTTAATTTCTTTACATTATATAAAAATATTGAAAGCAAAAATGATAATATTGTCTTGTAGGGTTCATAACATCTGTTACACATAACAGTTACATAACTGTTACACATAACAGTTTTATAGGTTGAAGGACAGGGGCAGGGACGTGAATGGGCCTATAGGGTTATAAGGCTTCCACATTGTACGAAGAGCAAGTGAATATGAACTCTAAGTAGATTGTGAAAAGTTAAGGATGTGTAATGTAACTGCTAGAGCAAACATGAAAAATGAATGCACAGAGATATAACTAAAAAGCCAACAGATAAAATGAAATTCTGAAAGAATATCTGGGCCAAGCGTGGTGGCTCACGCCTGTAATCCTAGCACTCTGGGAGGCCGAGGCAGGAGGATCATTTGAGCTCAGGAGTTCAAGACCAGCCTGAGCAAGAGGGAGACCCTGTCTCTACTAAAAATAGAAAGAAATTAGCCGGACAACTAAAAATAGAAAAAATTAGCCAGGCCTGGTGGCGCAGGCCTGTAGTCCCAGGTACTCATGTGCCCGAGATAGGAAGATCACTTGAGCCCAGGAGTTTGAGGTTGTTGTGAACTAGGCAGATGCCAGGGCACTCTAGCCCGGGTGACAGAGCGAGACTCTATCTCAAAAAAAAAAAATCTTAATGTAAGCATGTATGTTACTCCTATTTTACTAATTTACTTTTACTATATAGCATAATAATTGAAATCATGGTTTTGGAGTCAAATATCCTTGAGTTATTGTTGGCTCTGGTATTTACTAGGTGTCCTTAGACAATTTTTTAAACTTTATTTATTGATTTTCTGTTTCTTCATCTGTAACATGAGTGTAATACTTCATTAATTAAATAAAATAATGTATCTAAAATGCTTAGCACAGAGCCTTTTAGCTGGTTGTGGTGATGCATGCCTGTAATCTCAGCTACTCAGGAGGCTGAGGCAGGAGAATTGCTCGAGCCCAGGAGTTGGAGTCCACGCTGAGCAACACAGTGAGACTGTCTCAAAAAAAAAGGCTTTTAAACATTTTATATTTCTGTTGTCACTCTTAACAAATTCATAATTAACTGTACTTTAATGAAAAAAAAAAACCAAGGGAAGCTAAAAAAAATACCCTAACATATAATAATCCCCCAAATAGGTCTCTAAACAAACAACAAAAAAATAGTATCTCTTACAAAATTAAACTGGTCTCTATCAAGATCTTCCTATGTTTGAAAATATTCTATTCTGACACTAATCCTTAAGAATCAAATGATGCAAATGAGAGCCAGATAGCAGAAGGAGCCTATTATCAGATTCCTAATCTGAAGTAAAAGTTGCCTACAGAAACCCTCTTTTTTGGCCAGGTGCGGTGGCTCACGCCTGTAATCCTAGCTCTCTGGGAGGCCAAGGAGGGCAGATTGTTTGAGCTCAGTTCGAAACCAGCCTGAGCAAGAGTGAGACCCCGTCTCTACTAAAAATAGAAACAAATTAATCGGACAACTAAAAATATTTAGAAAAAATTAG
>NW_012147952.1:2808894-2812179 GCF_000956105.1 Propithecus coquereli
TGGTCTCAAACTCCTGACCTCAAGGGATCCTCCCACCTTGGCCTCCCAGAATGCTAGGATTACAGGCATGAGCCACAGCCCTGGCCAGAAATCCTCTTTAGATGTGAGAATGTCCATCTCGTGACAGGAATATGGGAGAACTTAAAGAATACAGGTATACAATGGAAACTGGGCGCCTTCAGCATCAGAATGCTTAATTGGAATTTGAAGACAGGATTCTATGAAAACTGGTGGAAATGCATTTTGTCTTGATTACCTATCAAAGTGCAGTCACTGCAGGAGCATTTTTGCCTGTGTAACAGTTTTTACTGTACAAATGGCCACGGGAATTGGTAAGATGAGCAAAGGACACGACTCAGGCTTGGCTGGCTCCGACTCCTCCCACAGGTCTCATTTCTCTTGCTGCCTTCTCAGTGGAATCCTCTCTGACTAGTGTGTCTAGGAAGGTCCCCTGTTATTTTCCATTATAGCTCCTTCTTTGTTTCCTTCTTAGCACTTATCACAGCATGTAATTATTACATTCACTTGGCATTATTTCAGCTTTGTCTCCTTTACAAGAATGGAAACTCCATAAAAGCAGAGATCTTATTTGACTTTTTTTTAAACTGTGGTATCCAGTGCTTGGCACATAGTAGATGCTCAGTAAACATTTGTTGAATGAATGAGTGAATGAATGAATAGAGAGGGAATCTGGGAATGCAGTCTGCTACTCCTCAAGTAAATTTATGTCATTGACATATATACATTGTCCGTGAAAACCTGTTTTTTGGTGTTAAACAAAAATCATTCCAAAGTTTATGTGTTTTCCAGTAGCCCTCCTAATGTGCCTTGGTCTTTCTCCTCTGTTTTACACTTGCACTATGTTTTCTTGCTTGTTTTTTCAGGTTTGACTAGAAGTAAGGAGTTTCACCCAGGCCCTTGTAGAGGCAGGGAACATTCCTAGACATCATTGCCTTCATTCCTGCTTAACAAATAGAGAATGGCATTTTCATGTGGCCTAAAAAGAGGATTTGATCACATTCATAAGTAGAATTGGCTTTGAAACAAGTAGGGAGTGGTGAGGGCTGCGGGAACTCATTGAGAACAGAGACACGTCTGTTTTTTCATCTATCACCCACCCATCCATCCATCCCCCCTTTCAGTAATTATTGTGTTTTCTGAGCTCAGACCTAGACCAGAACTGTTCTAAATGTTTCATACATATCAACTAAGTTAATCCTTACAGTTACTATAAGGGCAGGGACGACTATTATCCTCAGTTTATAAATGGGTAAACCAATAAGCACTTATTAAGCATTTTTGTTCAGTGGTATTTGAGAAGGAGCAGACAATCATTATAGAGTCCCATAATGCAGTCACAAAAAAACTGATAACTTTCCAAATCATTTTTGACACATAATCATGATGGAGCAGTATTTAAGCAAAATTACATATACTGTCTTAGAATTATGGAAAGTGCTGTTGCCACATAAAGTACACATGTTTTAGGATGAAGTCAGCGCTAAACAGGAAAAATAAGCAAAGTGCTGTAGCTGCAGGAAGGAAGCTGGGGGAGGGGAAAGAACATGATATTGGGGTTGGAGAGACTTGGCGTTGAATCAGGTCTGTTCCTCATGAGCTCTGGGATCTTGGGCAAGGTGCATGAGCTGCAGTTTCTACATCACTGAAGGGAGAGTAATAAAGCCTCCAGAGGGCTTTCCTGAGTTCCCCAAACTGAGCTGAGTGCCCTCCTCTGTGCTTCTCCATCACTGTTTGCAATGTCTTGCATATCATTTGCCGCATGGAAAGTACTCGATCTAACCCTCTCTTCCTTGATTTATAAATTCCTTCAGAGCAGCAATATCTGGGGATGCTCCCCACCTGCACCAGGACCTGGGTAAACCCCTTCCTTCTAGTTAAATCTGGGAATGATTTTTTTTTTTTTTAGCGATCCTCCTGCATCACCCTCCCAACTAGCTGGGACTACAGCCATGTGCCACCATGCCCGGCTAATTTTTTATATACATATTTTTAGTTGTCCAGCTAATTTCTTTCTATTTGTTTAGTAGAGACGGGGTCTTGTTCTTGCTCAGGCTGGTCTTGAACTCCTGAGCTCAAATGATCCTCCCGCCTCGGCCTCCCAGAGTGCTACGATTACAGGCGTGAGCCACCGCGCCCCGCCAGCTCAAACTTTTTTGTGACTACATTATGTGACTCTATAATGATTGTCTCCTCCTTCTCAAAGACCACTTAGCAAAAATGTTTAATAAGTGTTTATCAGTTTACCCATTCATAAAGTGTGTATCCGGCTTTGTTTACTCTAGAACAAGGTTTTGCAACCTTGGCACTATGGACATTTTGGACTGGATAGTTCTTTGCTGTAGCGTGTTGTCCTGTGCACCATAAGATGTTTAGCAACATCCTTAGCATCTACTAACTTGATGTCAGTAGCATCCTCAAGTCATGACAATAAAATGTTTCCAAGGGCCAGGCACAGTGATTCACACGTGTAATCCTAGCACTTTGGGGGGCCAAGGCAGGAGGATTGCTTGAGGCCAAGAGTTTGAGACAAGCCTGGACATCATAGCAACATCCCATCTCTAGAAAGCATTTTTTTTTTTAATTAGCCAGGTGTGGTGGCACACACCTGTAGTCCCAGCTACTAGGGAGGCTCAGGTGTGAGGACTGTTTGAGCTGAGAAATTTGAGACTATAGTGAGCTATGATTGTGCCACTGCACTTCAGCCTGGGCAATAGTGCATGACCCTGTCTCTTAAAAAAAAAAAATGTTCCCAGACATTGCCAGTTGTCCTGGGGGTGGGGGAAAGAGATGAAATCACCCTTGTTTGAGAACCACTGTTCTGGAACCATAGAGACTACTCAATTTTCCTTAAACAAAACATGAACTAACATACCTTAAACTACTATTTTTACGATCTCAAATGGCCATAGAAATCGTTTACATCTTTCAAGACCCATATTCTCCATGAGGATTCCCCAGGCGTGGGTAATTCATTGGTGAATCGTATTTTCCTGGTTCTTGCTTTCTCCAGGCCTACAGGTTTTCAGGGGACAATTATCAAATATTCACTATAATCTGTGGATAATTACAAACTAAGTGTTCTGAGGAAGACAATACAGAAAAATTTATGAGAAGGAAACTGTCCTAACTTTGAGGGGAGGGGATGGCAGTAGAATGGGTGGGGGGAGGGTCAGGGCAGGCTTCCTGAGAAAGTGAGCTGAGATATAAAGAACCATTCCCAGCCCTGGTGGGTGCGGTGGCTCACACCTGTAATCCTAGCACTCT
>NW_012147952.1:2815514-2818562 GCF_000956105.1 Propithecus coquereli
CAAAAGCTGAAATAGCCTCTTTCAAATAAACAATGGTGGAAAAGAAGTTCTTAGAATCCAGTAGAAAGAGGAAAATGGCATTCATGTTCTTCTCACCACTAACCCCACTTCTCCAAGTTCCTGATTTATTTATTGTATGAGTTTTTTTTTGTTTTGTTTTGTGGTCTGTGGTTGTGAAGCCTGAGTTTGAAAATTAAATTGATTACTACCTCAAGATACAATTAAATGACCATAAAGAATGAGCTTGGAAAGGTCAAATATCTTTTCTCCCTTCTGTACTATACACAAAGCACAGGGTCAGGTACATTCCTTGTAGAAAATAATCAAACTTTTGAAATAGCCCCGACAGAGCTTTTCCCCTCCACCCCCAGGGAGTGGCAATGTTTATTGTGACAAAATACACATAATGTTTGTCATTTAAACCATTCACAGGTATACAATTCAGCAACATTAAATACATTCACAATGTGTGTGATCATCACCACTACTTATATCTAAAACTTTTTCATCATCCCCAACAAAAACTCTGTACCCGTTAAATAGCAGCTTTCCCTATTCCCCTCCTCTTACTTTCTGGTAAACTCTACTCTACCAGAGAGAACATTTTTTTTTTTTCCAGAGTCTCCATCTGTCCCCCGGGTTGGAGTGCCATGGAGTCAGCCTAGTTTACAGCAACCTCAAACTCCTGGGCTCAAGTGATTCTCTTGCCTCAGCCTCCCGAGTAGCTGGGACTACAGGCGTGCACCATCACATGCGGCTAATTTTTTCTATTTTCAGTAGAGACGGGGTCTTGCTCTTGCTCAGGCTGGTCTCGAACTCCTGGCCTCAAGCAATCTTCCTGCCTCCACCTCCAAAAGTGCTGGGATTACAGGCGTGAGCCACCGCACCCAGCCCAGAGAGAGCATTTTTAAATACTGGATTCTTGGAAGATAATTTATTGAAGCTGTTCAGGAAGGCATTTTTGTGTACCTTATCATTAGAGATAAATCTAACATTTAACAAGCCTTTTACACACCATGCTCTGATCTAAGTGCTGGGGATATGACTACATGAGATACATATTATATTGCAGGCTGCAGGATGGGTGAGTCAATCACATAAAAATGTAAACAGCTTAAACTATAACACCAAGTAACATAAAAACAATGTATTATGTAGAATTCTTCTTGATTCAATGAAATTCAATAGAAAATATCAATGACACAGTAAGAACAATGTATTTTACTTTAAGTCATATATTGAGCTCAGTTTAAGCCTCTATTGTGATCTGTACCAGGAGTTGGCAAACTTTTTCTGTAAAGGACCAGACTGTAAATATTTTAGGCCTTGCTGGCCATATGGTGTCTGTCGCAATTACTCAACTCTGGCAGTAGTTCCATAGACAATATGTAAATGATGGGTGTGGCTGTATTCCAATATAAGTTATTTAAGAACACTGAAATTATAATTTTCAAAAGTCATGAAATGCTTTTTTCTTAAATTTATTTTCAATGATGTAAACATGTTAAAATCTTTCTTAGCTCTCAGGCCCAATAAAAACAGGTGACAGGCTAGATTTGGCCAGTGGGCCACAGTGGTTTTACTACCTCTGCTCTTTACTAATACATTTTTTCATTTAGGTCTTCAGAGCTTATTTTAGGCCCACCGAGCATTACAGCTTGTGAAACATTGTAACATTTCTTTAGAGTGGCAAGTCCCACTTAATGTTTGAACAGTGAAAGTATTGATCAAAAACAAGATCTTTCCATTCCCACTGCTTCACTTGACCAGCCTTTAAAAAAAAAAATTAAAAAAGAAAGAAAAACAAAAAAACCCCAAGATCTTGCTCAGGCTAAGTTATTATTCTTTAAGATAGAACTCCAAACTGCACCTTTACTAACAGTCTTGCTAATTATTCTTTTCCAACAGCTCTTTTTGAAGCTACTCATACTGCTGATCACACATGAGGCATGATCTCATGCTCTGTGCTCTCCAAAATCCATTCACAGTTTGTCCTGCTTAATCACCTAACTTTACCTTCATCAGTGTCAAACTGTTCCAGTACAGGAAGAGTATTTTTGTTAGAGCCTCATTAAATATTAAATAGGTAGGGGTTTTTTTTGGAGTTTTTTGTTTATTTGTTTTTTAAGCTGAAACATTACTCAGTTTGTCTGGCATACCTTGCAACTGTGAGAGGTTCCATGAGTCAATATCAGCTGTTGAGTAGCTTTCATTAAAATTCAAACCAGTTAATTCGGAGAACAACAAGGTAGTAATACAGTCAATTGGAGTTCACTCCCTGTTCAGGGCAGTGATGGGTTCCCAGGGGATACAAAAGAACTACAGTACCTTTGAGAAGCTTGCTTTTCAGTGGGAAACACAAAATGAATCTTGCTTTTCAGTGGGAAACACAAAATGAATGTACAAGAAACCATAGTGTATTCATTAATTGAGAACTCCTATTTGCAGCAAAGCACTGTATTCTATATTATGTCATTTAGTCCTTATAACTATTAAGTGAGATATTATAATCATTTCACAAATGAGAAAACTGAGGATTTGAGAAATTAAGAAACTAGCCAGGCGTGGTGGCTCATGCCTGTAATCCTAGTGAAGTGGAAGATTGGAAAATTCCACTAACGTGGAATTCTTAGAAATTCCACTACCGGGCTTTTTTTTCCTTGCGATCCTTACCTGGGCCCCCTCCTCATCTGCGACCTTGCCCTCATAAATCACCTGTAGCCTGTAGCAATTAGTATACCGGGCTGTAAAAATAGCTTAGGACCCTGCCTCACTAAAGTTAACCCCGTTATAGCCGTGCCCCTCCTCTTTAAGCAGAGTGTATAAAAGACTGCAATGCTCTTCGTCTGGTGCTCAGAATTTGGGGAGAGCAAATTCCCCTCTGAGCCTTGCCGGCTGGCACATAAAACCTATATTGCCAAAATCTCTGTGTGTGTCTCTTGGTCTATTCTTGGTCAGCCCTGCCGTAACACTAGCACTCTGGGAGGCTGAGGCGGGTGGATTGTTTGAGCTCAGCAGTTCGAGACCAGCCTGAGCAAGAGCGAGACC
>NW_012147952.1:2821798-2824003 GCF_000956105.1 Propithecus coquereli
AACTCCTGGGCTCAAGTGATCCTCCTGCCTCAAGATACCTAGTAGGTGGGACTACAGGCACATGCCACCATGCCTGGCTAATTTTTTTTTTTTTTTCTTGGAGAGATGAGGTCTTTCCATAGCCCAGGCTGGTTTCAAACTTAGGGCCTCAAGAGATCCTCCCACTTCTGCCTCCCAAAGTGCTAGGGTGCTAGGATTATAGGTGTGAGCCACCACGCCTGGTCCTCAGTCACTTCCCTTTTTTTGATGGAGCTTTGTGGGCCACCTTGAACTTCAGGTTGTTGGGGGAAGCAACAGTTTCTAGGTTATAAATGCAAATAATAATAGTAACCAGAGTTAGGAATTACAGATCACATTTTAAATGCAAATGGATACAACTCCATGGTTTTCACTTTCCATTGCTTCAGAGGCTCCTCTTGAGGGCTGAATGTACTTGGCCTTCTTACATAGATAGCACAAAGCTTTCTACGCTAATGCTGTCAGAGTTGTAAATGTTTTCCATCTCTTTCCTCCTCTTTCATTTTCCTTCCTTTTTTGTTTCTCTTTTTCCTCTCTAGTACAACAATGCTGGAAAGCGATACACTAAAATGTTAACAGTGGTCGTGTGTAGTTTGTGGGACTGTGGATAGGTGATTTTCTTTCTCCTCCCCCTACTTTCTATTTTCATGTTTGCCAATGTTAGTTAAAAAACATGCGTATATGACAAAGAAGAAATCTGTGGAAGGAAACACAGGCTACTTTTACTTTAAAAGAGAAAGTGAGGAGACTAATTACTTTGCATCTTTGTGTTTTTTCTCCAGTTAGGTGTATTTTTTGAAAGTAATAAGGAAAAATTAAAATGGTTTCTCCAGGTTTTTCTTTTTTTTTTTTCTGCCTCATTTTTTTCTTTTTCTTGTTGACTCTATCTCCTCACCCTCCCCAACTGTGAATTCTGTATTAGCAAAGCAGCTGGCTGACACTTGCTGGAATGAAAGAGCCACTGTCTGCTCTTGCTATGTAAGTTTAAACCGCACTGTATTTATGTATAGCCTCTTTCTCCTGGAGGATTGAGATACCTCTTTATAATTCCACTGCTATTTTTAACATCCTTTCAGGGTAAGGAGAAAACCAGTCCCTTCATCTTTGAGCTGGCCATACATTTTCTGAGTCTCGGTTTCCCCAGGGCAGATAACACCAAGCCGAAGAGATCATCCACAGACAGTCTAGAAAGTGGTCTTGGATAATAACTTCTTTCCATACTCCTAAAGAATCCAGACCTCTTGGTTATTAAAAGGCCATAGGGAAACCAAGAAAACACATGCATATTATTTTGTATTCAGGAAAGATCTTATAATCGTTTATAACCTCTGAAGCTTCACTCCACTCTGTCCTCTAACTGTGAGTGAAGAATGCCCCAGACAATGAACGGATTAGTACATCCGGCAAAGGCAGAAGAAACTCCTGCCCCGACACTCCAGGCTCTCAGTCCCTGGGCCATGTGGCCTTGGTAATTTCCCTGATTACTCTGGAGACTGTTAATTTTTCAGTTTGTACTTGAAACAGAGCTGTAATTGTCCTGCGCGCCGCGGAGGGAGAAGGTAAGTTAACCCTGGCAGGAGGCAGTGCTGAGCCGGCCCCCCATTGCCACAGCTGTGCGTCAGGCCCTCCAGCTGCCCTGGAGCTGCTGTGTGTGAGCAGAGTTGCACCCAAGAACTGGAAACCACCGCAGCTGTGTCGCCTGCACCTTTCTCACTAAGACCGAAATGAATTTTAACTCCCAACCCAGAGCTCATTTTTAGCTATAAGGATAATTTTAGCTATCTCCAGCCTGGGTTTTTCTCTGAAGTGTGAAGTCCTCACTTAAATACTTTAAATAGTCCTAACAGCAGAAGTCCCTTGATTCTTCTGAAAAATGGGAAAATAATTTTAGACATTTTTAACACCATAAGTGTCTGTGGCGGTGTCTTCACTTTCATAGTTGTTGTCAGTACTGGTTAGGGGCTCATCCTTTATAAAGCTGCTAAGGGCAAACTTCAACCACATTTGCCCTCAACTTTCTTTTGATTTGGGGTTAGAGACTAAATGTAAGCTAGTGGGTGAGACTTCAGTGAGATGCAGAAAATAGGAAGTTTTAATCAATGTAGTAGGCTGATAGGAATTTTTTTTTTTTTTGGAAAAAGAGTCTCACTCCATTGCCCTGAGTAGAGTGCCGTGGTGTCAGCCTAG
>NW_012147952.1:2824053-2826157 GCF_000956105.1 Propithecus coquereli
ATTTTAAAATGTTGAATTTAAATCTAAATTTATTTGTTAAGTAAGGCTACAGAGCTAGAATCTGTCAAGGAAAGTAGACATACAGGTGATTCTGTGCCTATGATGTTTGCAGAGCTCATTTAAATCCGTTCCCAGAAGACATGACAAATAGCCAAACCTTCAGGGTTTGTTTCTGGGAGACTAGGAAGAAACTAGAATGTCTCCTGTTTAGATTTTTTTAAGTGATAGCTCATTGAATTGAGGTTCCTGCTGGTGAGCACTGATAATGTCATTAATAAGTCAAGGCCAGGCTGCCACCAGGGTATTCAACGCAGTACAAGATGCCAAAATTCCTAGGACTTAGAATGAAGGGTGGAAAAAGCATTATCATCTCCTGAAGAGCTTTGTTCAGAGATACAATGAGGTTAGGAAATGGTAAAAAAGCAAGGAGGAATCTTGTGTAGGCTGGCCAGCAAAACAAAGAAGTCATCAAGATTGTGTTACCAGAATGTGTGATTAATGTTTATATATAAGAAAGTACTTAAGGTTATTTTAAAAAATAAATCTACTCTCTGAGTGTACAATGGGAACCCTTTGCAGATTCTTTGCAAATTTTCTGTAAACTTAAATTATTCCAAAATATTTGGAAAAAAATCTTTTTTATGATATCTTGACTATCACATCCTTGGCAGGGGGTGGGTGCAACTCCCTTCACCAACAGTGTCTTTTGTAAGCCCCAAGATGTCCTACCAGTCTTTTACTGTTAGAAGTAAAAACACTGGTAGGTTACCAAGAAGCTAACTCCCCTATGTGTAAATCTATATAATCAATATTTGTTTTCACATGGGAATCAATTTTAGTTTCAATTTTATTAACACTGTTGGTGCAATAACTCTTCTTCAAGTTCACCTGCAAAATACAGATTATTAAAAATTAGATTATTTACATTTTCAAACAACTGAGGCATTATAATAAGGGAAATAATAAAGTAAGAGACTTTCTAATGTCTTAAATATAAAACCCAAGTATCCCTTCCCATCAAAAGAGAGTAGAGACTTCTCTTTTGATATCTGATCTTAAAAGAAATGAAAGAAAATCTAAGAAAAAGAAAAGACTAAAGTCATTTACAGTAATAATCAACTTTTTCCAGGGTGGGCACAGTGGCTCAAGCCTGTAATCCTAGCACTCTGGGAGGCCGAGGCAGGAGGATCGCTTGAGCTCAGGAGTTCTGAGCAAGAGCGAGACCCCGTCTCTCCTATAAATAGAAAGAAATTAGCCAAACAACTAAAAATAGAAAAAATTAGGCGGGCGTGGTGGCGCATGCCTGTAGTCCCAGCTACCCGGGAGGCAGAGGCAGGAGGATCGCTTGAGCCCAGGAGTTTTAGGTTGCTGTGAGCTAGGCTGACACCACAGCACTCTAGCCCAGGCAAGAGAGTGAGACTCTGTCTCAAAAAAAAAACCAAAACTTTTTCCAGTAAACCACTTATAAAGAGATAAACTTTTGTTAAGGGGGAATTAACATGTATTTACTGTATCCCAGGTGCTTTACAAATGCTGTCTCATTTAATCCTCACAGGAGTGGCTGACAGTGTGGCAAGCATTGTTGTCTCCAGTTTGCCTAGGAGCAAACAAAGATTCAGAGACATTAACTAACTTTCTACAGATCTGCAGCCAGTAAAAAAGTGGAGGCAAGTTTTGATCCAGATCTGACAGATTCCAACGCCTTTTGCCACTACCCCACATGTTTTAACAAGAAATGTAAAACCTCTCACCCAGCCATTTAAATATATTCTTCCCTACACTTAAGTGATTGCAAAATTTTAATGCATGCAGTGTTTCTCAAAGTGTGGTCCATGGCTGACGTACCTCATCGAAATTACCCAGGCTACGACTGAGGGCAGTAGTTCGGCCTGTAATCCCAGTTACTTGGGAGGCTGAGGCAAGAGAAAAAAAAAAAAAGCAAATCACCCAGACAAGAAACTAAAAATGTAAATGTTGGGGTGCTGCCCAACCGCAGATCAATTGAATCAAAATCTCTGAGGTGGGGCCTGGATATATTCCCATTTTAAGCGGTTCCCAGAAGTAATTCTATATGCTTTCAATTATGAAAAGGCAGTTGGTACTT
>NW_012147952.1:2826207-2828155 GCF_000956105.1 Propithecus coquereli
AATTTGGACTCCCTGATGGGTTATGCTAGAGTTCTCACAACTACATGTGTCACATTTGATTGGTGATGTAGCCATGTTAATTGGACTTTAAAAATGAGTAATTCAGGTAAGAGATATTAGAGATTTTTTAAAAATATATTTTGAGCTAGGCCGGATGGCTCTTGTGTGTAGTCTCAGCTGCTCAGGAGGCTGAGGCAGGAGGATCACTTGAACCCAAGAATTGGAGGCTACAGTGAGCTGTGATCATGCCACTGCACTCCAGCCTGGGCAACAGAGTAAGACTCTGTCTCAAAAAAAAAAAAGAGCCCTGGGCAAATGTATAGTTCTCAGTAGTAAGAACAATGACTTTCATCACTTAAAGTTATGAACAAGGTTCATACTTATTTCTTCTTGCAGATGGGTAAATGGATTAAAAGGAAAGCCTGAAATTGTTTGACAACTTATTGACTTTTGTATTTTGAACATTATTTATAGGGCCTATTTAATTGGCTATTACTAACCTAGCAACTTATGCCTTGAAATAGTTTGCTTTCCTGTGTCACTTTCCATTGTAAGGTCGACAAGGGCAGGGGCCAGGCCAATCTTACTTACGGTTCTTTTTGCATCCTCAGTGCCTCACGTGCTATGAGGCATAGTAGGCCCTAATTATTATTATTATTTTATTTCAGCATATTACGGGGGTACAAATGTTTAGGTTACGCATATTGCCTTTGCCCCAGCCGAGTCAGAGCTTCAAGTGCGTCTATTCTCCAGATGGTGCACACCGCACCCATTAGGTGTGACCTAATTATTTTTTGAAAGATGGATACATGAACGAAATAATAGTTTCCACATAGAATTGTACAACATTAACATCTAAGCCACAACATTTGTATGGAAAGAGTTTCTTTCATCCATTTTCTCACTTGATCCCCAGAATACCCCCATTTGGTAGGAGGGATCATTTTCTTTTTCAAGGTGAGGAACAGAGAAGTCCTAAGAGGCAACATGATGATCCCACAACGCATGGCTGGTAAGGGACGGAGGCAGATCTTCAAGCAGACTCTGAATTCCAGAGCCCAGGGTCTTTCCCTATGTTGTGCTTTCCCATCACTAAGTCTACTTGAGGGACAACCTTTCTAAGTTAGTAAAATGAAATTGTCTCTGATTGGATTGTGGTAACGGTTGCAAAATTCGGTACATTTACTAAAAATCATTGAAATATACACTTAGAAATGAGTGAAGTTTATGTTATGTAGCTTATACCTCAGTAAGTTTATTTTTAAAAAATGAAATTGTCTCAACTACTCATCCCTCTTTCCAAATCATTGTAATTCCTTTGGCAGGATATTGTTAAAATATCAAATTCTTTTGCAAAAGCCCTTCAGGTCATTAAGTTACCATGTGTTTATGTGTGCACAAAATGCATACTATTCACATATAGGTACATAATTTAACCCAGTGGGCCTCCAGTTATATTTTAGTGACATTTTAAATGAGGATTATATTGCTTGAAATCACATTACCAGTTTTCGGCCACAAAAGCTGAAATAGCCTCTTTCAAATAAACAATGGTGGAAAAGAAGTTCTTAGAATCCAGTAGAAAGAGGAAAATGGCATTCATGTTCTTCTCACCACTAACCCCACTTCTCCAAGTTCCTGATTTATTTATTGTATGAGTTTTTTTTTGTTTTGTTTTGTGGTCTGTGGTTGTGAAGCCTGAGTTTGAAAATTAAATTGATTACTACCTCAAGATACAATTAAATGACCATAAAGAATGAGCTTGGAAAGGTCAAATATCTTTTCTCCCTTCTGTACTATACACAAAGCACAGGGTCAGGTACATTCCTTGTAGAAAATAATCAAACTTTTGAAATAGCCCCGACAGAGCTTTTCCCCTCCACCCCCAGGGAGTGGCAATGTTTATTGTGACAAAATACACATAATGTTTGTCATTTAAACCATTCAC
>NW_012147952.1:2841675-2843963 GCF_000956105.1 Propithecus coquereli
CGAGTGGCCAGATAGGAATATTTTAACTTGAATTGTTTAGTATATATATATACACAGATTTACCAAAAGCAATTAGATTTGGGACCTCACTATTTGCCATTTATGCATAAGAAAAAGGCCTGTGTGAGACCAGATTCTCTAATCAACAGTAATCTATATGCTGACTTTTTCCAATTAAAAGAACTTTAAAAAAATAACCTAGTGAACACTCCAGTGAGAGTTTGCAGTGAATGACTATTGATATCATTCAACCACATTAGTTCACCCAATATGTCCTTAGAGCCAGTGATCCAGAAACATAAAAGACAGGTCTTTCACCTTCTGGAGGGCTCGTGGGGGTGCCTGAGGGCACTGGAGGAGACAAGCGTGAACAGAAAGTGTAAGTATTTTCATATGGTACTAACAGGCCCCTACTTCCTTCCAGCCTGGAGATGTGAGGTTTCTGGGCAGCTCAGGGAAGGGATGTCATACAGGGTTGGGGGTGTCTAGGGCTGAGCTCAGCGATTGTCTTGCTTTTGCCAGGACAGCTGCAGGGCCAGTGGGAAAGCCACAACCCCCATCTGAAAGGCGGGACAGCACCTGGGGTCCATGGGGGAGCGGCTCAACTCCACTGAAGACAGAGGCTGACTTGTCCTCTATTTTTTTCCTTCTTCACTAATTTGACCTCTGCTGTCACGGTTTTGTTCTTTCTCCACCCTAATTTCCTACCTCATCCCTTCCTATTTTCTCACCAGAGAAAAATGACAAAAGTGCACCGCCTTAGACCCTAAACTAGGTTACGTAGCAGTTGGTTGGCTTGGTTAGTTAAGCTTCTAGAGCCTACGGCTGCACTTGGTCTTGTTTCTCCGTATCAGAAAGCCATTAGGCAAGTCTTCCAACTTCTAGACTTGCAAATTTTCACTTCTTACTTTTCTAAGGAAGCCAGAATTGTTACCCAACCCTTTTGGCTTAGTTTGGTTACAGACTTTGCCTAGAACCTGATTTTTCCCAGTGTTGACTCTTGGCATTAACAAAATGAATAGAAACATATATCCTATTGATACAGAATCTTCGGTATCATCCTCACAAAAGCCCAAGAAAAGCCCACAAGTATTTATGAAATAACTTCGAAGGATTTTTAAAAAATATTACCTAGTATAAGGCCTAGAAAACTCGTGAGGTAGGTGATATTGTCCTCTATTTTAAATATCAGAGAATTAAGACCCAGAGGGTAACGGTCTCAGGTTTACACATCAGCTGGGCATGATGGTGTGCACCTGTAGTCCCAGCTACTTGGAAGACAGAGGCAGGAGGCTCCGTTGAGCCCAGGACTTGCAGACCAGCCTGGGCCACATAGCGAGATACAACCCTCCCCACATTAAAAAAAAAAAAAGATTTATGCAACAAAAAGTAGCAGAAGCAACAATCAATACAAGTCTTTGATTACTAGCCCTGGACTATTCCCACTACCAATCACCACCAAGGGTTTTTTTTTTCTTTCTTTCTTTCTTTTTTGACACAGTGTCTCACTCTGTTGCCTTGGCTAGAGTGCCGTGGCATCAGCCTATCTCACAGCAACCTCAAACTCCTGGACTCAAGCAATCCTCCTGCCTCAGCCTCCCGAGTAGCTGGGACTACAGGCATGTGCCTCCATGCTTGGCTAATTTTTTCTGTATATTTTTAGTTGTCCAGATAATTTCTTTCTATTTTTTAGTAGAGACGGGGTCTCGCTCTTGCTCAGGCTGATCTCGAACTCCTTACCGCCAGCAGTCCTCCCGCCTTGGCCTCCCAAAGTGCTAGGATTATAGGCGTGAGCCATCGCACCCGACCTGCCACCAAGGGTTTTCAACGAAGAATGAATGGTACATTGTGACAAAAATCTATCTGTTCCCTTTTCTTTTTGAATTACTTAAATTTGAATATTCAATCTCTTGTCCTCTTTTGCCCTGTGTGTTGATGCCATCCTATCCTCAAAGAGGAGGAAATAGTTATCTTTGATTAGACTTTGTATCTAAGCACCGGAATGAAGTGTTTAGGAATGGTTGCTTTGACTTGTACAAGAAAACTCGGTGGCCATTTTAGGAGAGAGTAGGCTTTGCTAGCAAATGGAGATGGAGAGAATCAGGCACCCAAAGGTGAAATGAGAGATTGAACAGTTTCCAGAATTTTCTACTTCTCTCCTTTCTTAAGAATTTCAAATTTCCATTGCTTATAACTGTAATAGAAACTAGAGATGTCACAGAGAAAGCACTTCCGAAAAAAACAAAAAAAATCAAAGGAATCTCACTTCTACTTTTTTTTTTTTTTGA
>NW_012147952.1:2844813-2857481 GCF_000956105.1 Propithecus coquereli
GATCTCGAACTCCTGAGCTCAAACGAGTGCTAAGATTACAGGCATGAGCCACCGTGCCCGGCCTAGAATTTTCTAAATCACAGAAGGCTTTAACGTTTAAACCAAGGACCCCAGACACTTGACAGATGCCCCTTTGTAATTAGAAAACTACAGTTGTGTCAACGGAAAAAAAGACCAAAGTCTGTAAAGTAATTTTAAAGAGATTTACTCTGAGCCAAATTTGAGGACCATGACCCGGAGCCACGCCCAAGAGGTCTTGAGCAGTGGACTCGCAGAGGTTGGGTTACAGTTTGGTTTTATACATTTCAGGGAGGCAGGGGTTACAGGTGAAGTCATAAATCAATACGCGGGAGGCATACATTGGTTTGGCCCGAAAAGGTGGGCCATCTCGAAGCGGGGAGCTTACAGGTTATAGGTGGGTTTAAAGATTCTTTGGCCTGTAATTGGTTAAAGACATGAAGCTTTGTCTAAAGGCTTGGAATGTTTCAACATAAGGAGCTCTTTATCAGAGATAAGCCACTGGACATAGATTTGTTGTGTAAATTGAGGACCTGCAGGTTTATCTTGCATACCCTTAGGACTGCTAATGGGTTACAAAGGATGTCCCCAAGAAGGGAGGGGGGAATGATAAGGCATGTCTGACCTCCTTCCTCTTGGCAGACAATTTAGTTTTAGGGTATTCCTTTGGCCACGAGGGGGTCCATTTAGTCAGCCGGTGGGGAGGTGAGCCTTAAAATTTCATCTCAATTCACAGTTGCTGAAAGACAGGAATTGATAGTAGGAGAATGTACTTTGTTTTGTGTGGAACAAATTGTCTGAGATTAGAAAAATGTGTTCTCTTTTATTGTAACTAATGCCATTTGCTTCTAATGCCGTGCTTGCTTTTAGTTGTTTGTTAAATATAGGAGTGAGAGCAGGAGTGACTCCATGACAAGCTGAATTTCCTGAAATAGGCCTAAGTTTCAGTTTCCCCCACACCCAAACGCGGACCAAAACTGGCGCCGGCGCGAAAATTGAAAATCCCGAGGCTTGGAGCCAACCAATCAGGAGTCAAAACAATCCGCCACTTTCAAAGGAACCAATGCACTAAGGGGGAAGGGGGGATGATATGCCCAGCGTGTCGTGTGGAACCTGCGTGTCGTGTGCCACCGGTGTGTCGTGTGCAAAAGCCAGGGCGGGGTCCTGATGCATAGGGGAGGCCACTGCGTTGGTGTTCTGGGACTTGGACCCTAGCCCGAGCTAGCCAATAAACTCCTTTGCCAGTTGCAGCCTCGGTGACTCTGCCTCTCTGTTCCTGGGGCCGAGGGGAACCGGCTCTAACATTGCTACTTGGAAAATAATAATGTTCACTTGCCACTGGAAATTTTCAGAGAGATTATTTGAGTTTATCCAACAGTGCATGAATACCTGCTGTCACAGGTACCAGTTTAGGCCTACCTGGGTACATGCCATGGGCGACAACCATGCTAATCTTATCAGAAGCTGAGTAGGAAATAGGGAACCACAGAATGGATCCTGTTTCCCTGCCATGGCCTGATGACTATTTCCCAAACACAATGAACAGAATCTCATTCCCATTAGAATTTTGTTTTTCTCTGAGGGGGTGTATAGTGCAAGGATTTGGATTTCTGCTCCTGGACATTATTGTTTTAGAGATTTCGTCCCCAATCTCTAAAATTCATATCTGTGATTATGTACATGTCAGATATTTTCTTATTTTGTCTGCAGAGAATGTGTGTACAGAGTGTGTACATACTCTGTAGACAAAATTAGTATATCTCAGTTGGGATCTTTTTGTTTGTTTGTTTTTAACCTTTGTATCTTGAAATCCTGGAACAGTGTTTGATTCTGAATGGATGTTCTTAGATAACAAACAGATAAATATTTGTTCAATAGATAGTAAATAGTCCACTGAATGACCTTTTTGAAAATGAAGTTGATTTCTAAATTACAATAGACAAATATAACCAAAATCTATCTCATAGTTTCTATTGTAAAAAGTGATAACATGGACATATTTTGCTGCCTTTACCAGGAAAATATTATTCAAGTGATTGTTAGCCATGAAGTTCATATGTCATGGGGAACTGAGTGGAATGGACTATAGAAATCAATCATAATCTTAAGGGCAGTTTTTATGGAGGAGACAGAACTATTAATAGAACTGAACTGGGCCTAGATGTTTAGCTTGAGGGAAGCAAACGAGAGAAGCAAGACTATTCCAGTAAGGGGAATGTGTCACATTAGGCTGACAACAGTGAGAAATTTGCTTGACTAACCAGCAGGTGGGAAGTTTCAAGGAATAAAATGGTAAAGGGCGTGAGCTCAGCTCATGGAGGGCCTTGAAGGCCACACAGAAGTGTTTAAATTTGATCCAGTAGGGAACAGGGAGCCACAGGGGTTTTCATAGGGTGAATAACCTGAGGAAAATAATGGGTAAGGAAGTTAGCTGGAAATGCCAATAATACTAGTTTCCTTTTATTGAGGACTCAATGTGCTAAGCGTATGCCAACAGCCGGAAGAGGATAAGAATTATTGCTCCCTGCTGGGCACGGTGGCTCACATCTGTAATCCTAGCTCTCTGGGAGGCCGAGGCGGGGGATTGCACGAACTCAGGAGTTTGAGATCATCCTGAGCAAGAGCGAGACCCCATCTCTACTAAAAATAGAAAAATTAGCCGCGTGTTGTGGTATGGGCCTGTAGTCCCAGCTACTCTAGAGGCTGAGGCAGGAGGATCCCTTGAGCCCAGGAGTTTGAGGTTGCAGTGAACTGTGATGATGCCACTGCACTCTAGCCCAGGCAATGGAGTGAGACTCTGTCTCAAAAAAAAAAAAATTATTGCTCCCATTCAACAGCTTGGTAAAATGAGACTCTCAGAGATCAGATGAATTTCTTGAGCCACAGTCAGTAAATGGCTGAGCTAAGACCCACACATTTGGGTCCTTGTCTCCTTTGCGTTTTAGAGCTGGGGTTGGCAAACTTGAGCACACAGGCCAAATCTATCTCACCACCTGTTTTCGTACAGCCTACTAGGTAAGAATGCTTTTTACACTTTTAAGAGATACGAAAAAAAAAATCGAGAGTAGAATAAAGTTTCTTAACGTGAAAAATTCTATTAAGAATTTTTATTCTATGAAATTTACATCTCAGGGTCCATAAATAAACTTTTATTGGAACATAGCCACACCCATCGTTTCTATATTGTATGCCTGCTTTCATGCTATATCAGTGGAATTGTGCAGTTGGACAGAGACCTTATGGCCCAAAAGTCTAAATTTTTACTATCTTGCCCTTCACAGAAAAAGTCTGCTGACTCCTGCTGCAGATCCTTGCTCTTCAAAGTGTGGTCTGCTGACCAGGAACAACGGACATTCTCTGGGAGTTTGTAGAAAGGCAGAATCTCAAGCTCACCCCAGACCCTCTGAATTCAAAGCTGCATTTTAGCAAGGTATCGAATGATTTGTAAGCACATTTAAGTATAAGAAGCATTGTTAAACTACCTTGCTATTTTGGCTGAAGAGTTGGAAAAGGACAAGCCTAGCAAGTAGGACACTGGGTGGCTTAAGACTAGGAGACAAAGGCAGAAGGGACAAGGTCCACAGACATTTAAAGAATGTCTGCCATTCGAGTGTGCTCAGGCAGTCACACATTCCTGCCCCAGGCCCCTGGGATTCCTGCATATTTAGTGAGAGAATAGGAAGCCATATGGAAGTTAACATAAAAATGTGCATTTCTTATTATTAAAATGTGTTTTGCCAAGGCATTCTGAACCAACAGAAGGATAATCAAATTAGCCAGTATTCAACTTCCCATCTCCCTGACAAGCAGTAACTGCCCATTCTGCCAGAAATTGTCCTGAAGCACTGCTTTAAGGACGTTTTAAGGATAGTAGCTGAAAGATTTTGCTAAAGCATTTTTGCAAATGGTGGAATAGATGTGAATAAGATGGTATAAGCTGCAGTCTTCCTCCCTCAAAGATACTCTGCAAGGAAAGGTGCCATTTCACAGCTTTCTAATTTGCTTTTTAATCATTAGTCAAATTCAAGGAAAAATTTACTGGCTCTTCTATTTGAAACCACCCTGGAGTTTATATTTATAAACTCATATTACATGCCGTTAAACATTACAATGTTTCCATTCTCTGTGGTCTCAACTTAGCACTAGGAAGTTAACAAACTGTATATTTAAGGATGATTTTGCATTCACTCAACTAACAGAATGTGCTAGGCACCAAGGAGATATATACATGATATATATGATAGAACAAAAGGGTCTGAATACAAGAAGTTGAAAGTCTAAAGATAGATATGTAAAATAATAAACAGCAAAACAACATTTTGGGCCAGCATAGAGAAAGGAACCAGTGAATGTAATTAGAAACACTGGTAAAGACATATATGTATTTCAAATATTTATTTAACGTTCGTATTTATACTTAAACTACTGATATAAAAAAGAAAATAATATTTACATTTACTGATATACATATAATTTTTTTATTGTGAAAAAATTCAAACATATAAAAAAGTAGAAAGAATGAGAATGATTCTTCCTCCACCTCCCACTCCCCTTGTACCCGTCCATCAGGTGCAACTATTAACTCATGGAGGATTTATTTCATCTTATCCCATCTACTTCCCCGTCTCCAGTTGAATTATTTGAAAGCACCATAACATTTTATGGGGAAGTGATGTTTCCTTTTTCAATTATTTAAAAATTTTTTTTGTAGAGACAGGTCTCACTGTACGGCCCAGGCTGTTCTCAAACTCCTGGGCTCAGCCGTCCTCCCACCTCTGCCTCCCAAAGGCTGGGATATGCCCAGCCAAAAGGCGTGAGCAACTGCACCTGCCAGATGTTTCTTTGAATTAGGTTGTGAAGGATGCAGAAACTGACTACACAGAGAAGGAATAAGTAGCCTCCAAGTGGAGGGGCTGGCTTGTACACCAGCAAAAGGGCAGGAAAGTAAAAGTCCAGACCAGTTTGGCTTGAGGGAAGAATTTTACGGGTATTAGTGGGAAATAAGTTTGAAAGGAGAGTTAAGCTAGAATGAGGCCAAGAATCATGCTTATCTGCTTGGTCCTTGCACACCTTTAATCCCCATAGTGCCTGGGGGAGAATAGTGCTCCACAACTGTGGAAAGAATAAATCAGGTGGCCGACACTTATAATACTGGCACTCAAGGTGGTTGAAGTGGGAGGATTGCTTGAGGCCAGGAGTTCCAGGACCACTGTGAACAAGAGTAAGACCTTGTCTCTACTAAAAATAGAAAAATTAGCTGGATGTGGTAGCGTGCCTATAGTCCCAGCTACTCGCTACTTGGAGGCTAAGGCAGGAGGATCGCCTGAGCCCAGGAGTTTGAGGTTGCTGTGAGCTATGATGACACCACTGAACTCTAGCCCAGGTGACAGAACCAGACTCTGTTTCAAAAAGAAAAGAAAGAATAAATCAGAGAAGGTGGGGACAGATGTTGGGGTTTAGAATGCTAGGGTCCTATCCTTTATTCTGGGGTCTATTGAGTGATTAATTTAATTGAATTAATTGGGAAGCTGTGGATTGTTACATGATTAAACGGTGTTTGTGGAAGATTAATTCATACAAAAACAAATATATGTCACAAGAATGTCAAGTTCTACTTGGAGATGGGTTCTATAGACTATAGGGCCTCAGAAATAACCTGATCCAATGCAGCTCTCTCTCAGCTGAGCCTGAGGAAATCATGAACGTTACTGAATTTTTTTTTTACTTTAAAAGTAATGATAATAATTCCTGATTTTTAAAAACCTATTTTGTAGCATCAACCTTAGGATAAAATAAAACATGAAAAATATTCCTTTTTTTTTTTTCTTTTTTTTTGAGACAGAGTCTCACTTTGTTGCCCGGGCTAGAGTGCTGTGGCGTCAGCCTAGCTCACAGCAACCTCAACCTCCTGGGCTCAAGCGATCCTCCTGCCTCAGCCTCCTGAGTAGCTGGGACTACAAGCATGAGCCACCATGCCCGGCTAATTCTTCTATATATTTTTAGTTGTCCAGCTAATTTATTTCTATTTTTAGTAAAGACAGGGGGTCTTGCTCTTGCTCAGGCTGGTCTCAAACTCCTGAGCTCAAACAATCCTCCCACCTCGGCCTCCCAGAGTGCTAGGATTACAGGCATGAGCCACCGCGCCCGGCCGAAAAGTATTCTTAAAGTGTTATATATGTGTAGCCAACAGCAGTATTCCCACAAAATAGTTTAATTGTAAGCTATGATTGCTTTTTATAATTTGATATCCCATTACCTCCTCTGGTGGCCCCACAACTATTCCCCACAACTTCCTGGTGTGTTTCCGGTGTGTCCTTGGTGCGTTCTCCGCTCACAGGGTGGAATCAGGTTTCCCTGTGCTCAGTGAGCTTGGTGGCAAATTGAGGTTGCATAAGAGAGCAGGGTACAAAGTACATGTCTCGGGCTTCAGTTTGCATCCACTCGGTCTGTTACACATATTATGTGGAAAATGCTGTGAGGTGGGTGGTGTGAGGGTAAATTGGGAAGAAGAGTTAAGTGCAGCAGGAGAAGCTGAGCAGAGGTGGGACAGGGGATGGGACTAGCAGCCAAGGATTAAGCGTTTAGACTGCCAAGAATTGTGAGCTGAGGTAGCAAGTGGGTTCTTGGAGTGACTATGAATGCAACAGGCAACTGGGAATGCCTGGTTCCAAATTCCATGCAAGCCAGGATGATGAAGATTAGGCTCACGTCTTTATCTTGGAGCTACTGCAGGAGTCCCCAGCACTTTAGAACAGGGTTTGTCATACCTCATGCTGTATCTTCATTACCTGGAGGCCAGGTTAAAGCACTGATTGGTGGGCCCTGGACTTTCTGATTCTGCATATCTGGGAGGGACTCAATAATTTGCATTTTAAGAAGTTTCAAAGTGATGTAGATTCTTTGAAACTACTGGTTCCTCTAGCACACTTTGAGAACCATTGCCTGAATCTGACGACTGGTTTAACAAACCGTCTATCTCAGAGATCAGACTCTGAAACCAAGTGATGCTGAGCTAGGTGGCTCACGCCTGTGATCCTAGCACTCTGGGAGGCCAAGGTGGGAGGAACTCTGCTTGAAATCAGGAGTTTGAGATCAGTCTGAGCAAGAAGGACACCCCATCTCTACTAAAAATAGAAAAAATTAGCTGGGCATGGTGGTGCTCGCCTGTAATTCCAGCTACCTGGGAGGCTGAGGTGGGAGGATCTCTTGAGCTCCAGAGATGGAGGTTGCAGTGAGCTATGATCAATCCACTGGACTCTAACCAGGGTGACAAAGTGAGACTCTGTCTCAAAAAAAAAAAAAAGGGAAAAATCAATTCAGAAATTATTTCTCATTTTGCCCATAAACAAACCTCCAGGTTAGTTTATGTGTAGGTTGAGTATAATAATCGAATAAGTATATTTTTAGCTATGATAATGTCTTTGTAAATAGAGAATGCCACTACATACAGGGAGTGTAGGATAATTTCAAAGAATTCTTACTTATAAAATGAATATTAGACTGCTCTCCTGATTGGACTACCTTTGGAAAGCAGGTGGTCAAATTCTGTGGTCTCCAGCAGAGCTCCTCGTGCAGCTGATCTTGCTGATGCCTCCTTATTACATAATCTGCTCTTTTTTCTGGCCCCTCAGTGTTGCTGTTTTCCCTCAGCTGGCCTGCCCACTGGCCTACAGTAGTCTCTGGAAAAACTTGTGGGAAC
Organism: Propithecus coquereli; assembly: GCF_000956105.1. Lineage (NCBI taxonomy): Eukaryota > Metazoa > Chordata > Mammalia > Primates > Indriidae > Propithecus > Propithecus coquereli. The sequence continues at coordinate 2,852,531 of NW_012147952.1, forward strand.
AGAGCAGTTTGGGAACTGAACAGCAGAATTGGGGCAGGGCATGATGAGTAAGCAGGCTTTCAACTAAAAAAGTCCATCGTTGTAAAAATTACCACTGAGCTTGCTCCAAATGCCAGAGGCACATAGCCCTAGGGACTCAGAAGGGCCAAGAACTCCAGCTGGAAGCCAGCTCTGCTTGGCACACATAATCTACATCTCCCTATTTAACTTAATGAATATTTGGTTAAGTGCTTCCTCTTTGGGTGTCTATGCATTTTGCTTAACCATCTGGCTGTAAGTTCCCTGGTGGCACATAAGCAAATAATTTTAAACACAGCTTTGTTGTGTCATATGCATTCATTCATTTGTTCAGTCCCAGTCATTTGTCCACTAAACACTGAATCAATCAATGTTAAGAAACATATTTGACATTAGAACTACAAAATGAGTAGATTATAGTTTCAGACCACTAGGGCTTTCAGGGTACTGGAGGAGACAGATACGAAAGCAGGTAATTCCAGTAAAGATGTAAGTCTTGAAATAGAGGTATGTAAAATGACTGATGGAACAGGAAGTGCTCAGAGAAGTTCCCCAGAGGAGGCGACAATGGACATGAGTCTTGGTTCATTCCTGAATTCCTCCAATCCAGGCTGAGGAAACAATATGTGCGAAAGCAAGGAGGTGAAAAAGCAAGTGGCTTACTCAGCATGGCTGCCTTGCAGGGTGTGGCGGAGGAGTGGCAGCAGATGTGGCCAGAAAGGTAAACAAGGACATCAAATAAAGCAGTTGCACACATAACCAGATATACCAGCTTTCATCCTGGATAACATCATGTGGAATAGATAAAGTAGGCAAATACCTATGGAGTGTTAAGCATATTGCTTTTAACCTTAAAGGCAATTACCTTTATTTATAATAAAACAGAACAAGCATTCAGCTAAATGTGTATTAAGAAGGGCAGTTTAAGAATCAAAAAAAGAAGCTCAACACTCTGTAGGAAGGTGGTAGATAGACAATTATCTTATTTTAGTCATGCTGTTTGAATATTATGACTGTTATCAGAAAAAAGGTAAGTGCTTGAAGCTCGGACTTGGGGGGGAAGGGAGGACAAGGGCAACATACGTAACCTAAACATCTGTACCCCCATAATATGCTGAAATAAAAAAAACAAAACAGAAAAAAGGTAAGACTCCTATCAAAAGGGGTTTGTTCCCATTGAACCAAACAATATAAGTCTTCTACAAATCTCTAGACCTTTTGTCCCCTTAGCAAAGGGACCATGCCTAATTTGGCAGTGCTTTGTTGGATTATCAATGTTAAAAATTTCCTGTATTGGCCGGGTGCAGTGGCTCACGTCTGTAATCCTAGGACTCTGGGAGGCCTAGGCAGGCGGATTGTTTGAGCTCAGGAGTTTGAGACCAGCCTGAGCAAGAGCAAGACCCCATCTCTATCAAAAAAAAAAAAAATAGAAAGAAATCATCTGGACAACTAAAAGTATATATACAAAAAATTAGCCGAGCATGGTGGTGCATGCCTGTAGTCCCAACTACTTGGGAGGCTGAGGCAGAAGGATTGCTTAAGCCCAGGAGTTTGAGGTTGCTGTGTGTGAGGCTGACGCCACGGCACTCACTCTAGCCTGGGCAAAAAGAGTGAGATTCTGTCTCAAAAAAAAAAAAATCTCCTGTATTTTTCAAATTTATATTTATAGTCTTGAATATCTAGAGAAAGAGTGATGTTCTCATTGAGTTTTCCTTTTCTTTTACATTTTTAGTACAGTGTGTATTTAAATCAATTTTAACCAAAGCACAGTTTTTCTCTGATATGTAGTTATCAGATTTTTCTTAGAACATTTAGAGTGATTTATATTTAGTACAAAAGAGAAAAAGAGAGGAGAAGCAGTCTGGGAGAGGAAAGAAATTCTGGTGGTTGGTGAAGGCTTAGAGTGAAACCAGAACATTTCATTCATACTGACTGACTTAGTTACTGTGAGACATTGATTAATCCGCACAATGTGCCAGGTGCTAGGCTTGGTGAAGAGAGAGGGATGAAGAGAGAAGGATGAAAGCTCCCGCCCTCAAAGAGCTCAACACCTGGGGTAATGAGAAGTTATAATACAGTGTGATAAGTGATTTAACAGAAGTCATCTCAGAGTGTGACAGAAGTACAGAGAAGCAGCATCTAGTTCAACTTTGGGGATGGGTTGGGAGGCAAAAAGACATTCAAGAGAAGGTGTTGATACTTGACTTAGGTTGCTTTCAAAATTACTATTGAAAAATGTTCTTTTATGAAACATTTCAAACATTGAAAAGTATAGAAAATAATATGGCACCCATATAACTATCATCCAGATTTAACAGATGGTAATATTTTCTTGAGTTAAGCCTTAAGGGTTAACTCAGTGGAAGACACCAGTAGAAGGGTGTGTGTGTGTGTGTGTGTGTGTGTGTGTGTGTGTGTGTGTGTGCACAAGTACCTGTATGTGTTTTCTGGTTTAGTGTCTAGTGCCAATTATTCTGGGACCCAGGCTCATGTAACATTGTGCTCCTTATCTTTTTTTTTTTGGTTTTTGTTTTTTGTTTTGCGTGTTCCCCTCCCACCGTATACCTGCCCCCAAGCTGCTCCTTCATCTTTAGACACAGGAGACCAAGGGCATTGCATGTGGGTGTGTGGTTCCTTGACTGGGACAGAAGGTGCCTGTGAGCCACTGGTTTGAGGGTCAGAAGGAAACAAGGTGTGGTATTACCATTCAGAGGACCTAAAGAGTTGCATCCTACACCTTGGCAAGCTCTTTTGCAATTAAATGCTATAAATACACCCTTGATGTATAAACTTTAAAGATTAGTAAACCTTTTGGATCTGTAACCACATATGGCCATCATTCCAGTCCTCAGCAGTGTGCAGAACAAGTATTTGAGGTCTGGTTTTTGTGTGTGCGTGTTTTGAGACAGTCTCCTTTGTCTCCCGGGCTAGAGTACAGTGGCATGATTGTAGCTCACCGTAACCTCCAACTCCTGGGCTCAAGTGATCCTTCTGCCTCAGCCTCCCAAGTAGCTGGGACTCCAGGCACGCGCCACCACACCCTGCTAATTTTTTCTATTTTTAGTAGAGATGGGGTCTCACTCTCGCTCAGGCTGATCTCAAACTCCTGAGCTCAAGCAATCCTTCCTCCTCGACCTCCCAGAGTGCTAGGATTACAGCTGTGAGCCACCGAGCTGGGCCTAGGTCTGTTTTTGTAATCAGCAGCCAAAGGCCCAGAGTGAGTAAAGTGGATACGAATAAATGCTGTAAGAACATATGATCTTATTTAAAAAATTTGCATTTTTTAATTAACAAGCAGGTAGTAGTTTCTGGGTATTAAAAACTCATCAAAGGCATTTTTTCCCCTTATATTAATAAAATAAGTCGTAATGGTGAACATTTATAGCACTTAATAGCTTACAAAGGGTTTGATACGCATTTTAGAAAGTGGACCTTCCAAAGCTGTGAGATATAATAATGCTTATTTCAGAGACTAGAAAACTGAGCATAACAGGGGCCTTGTGACTTGCCCACCGTGACACCAGCACTGAGTGGTAGCTCTCTGGCCTGGAAGCCACATTCTTCTCACTATACCATGTTGACCATTTTTTAACAATTGGTGTAAGATGCTTATTCTCCAAGACAGATTAGAGAGAGGCTTGATTAATTGTGGCTCTGCCTTTCCTCCTAGTTTTGGAGCTGTAAGACCTGTGCATTGTAAGTGGACGATGAGGTCTACTTGTCTCCGAGCAAGTTAATTCCCACACTGCTGCTGCTTGTAAGTGATGCCCAATGAACTGAGTTTATGAGTAATTTTCTCATTGGGTGGCATCTCTTCAGTCCATTTTCCCTGTTACCATTCCTCTTCACTTTCTGGTCCTGCAGTTGTCAGTGCTCCTGTCAATCTTTCCAACAGGTTCTCTAAATACCTCTCGCCAGCAGTTGGCCCAGGACATGCTGGTCTTCAGCACCCTGCCAGAAAAGGCTGCTATCGCAGAGGAAAGTGTGGCTTCCTGGACTGCCTCTTGGCAAAGGGCTCTAGCTTGTCCAGCTTTGGGCCAGCCCCAGGGTCTATCGGTTCCAGGAGAGATGTTGAAAGGCTGTGACAAATGCCTGCCCTGGCAGATGGAACAAACACTGGCTAGCTTGAGAGCACCGTGTAACAGCAGCTGTCCTGAGAAGGGACTTCCGGTTGTTCCTGTGCCCTGAAATGACATCTGCAGCTGCCCTGAGCCACCTTGTGGGTGAGGCCTTCACAAGCACCAGCATCGTTGGGGATCTTTACTTCCAGTGACTTGGCAGTTACCACCAATGTGCCAAGGAAAGAAACTGAGAGGGACCCAAAAGAATTAGCCAAAAATCTTTCTTGAGAGGCAGCCTAGTAGAGAAGCCTGGGTGTAGGAGGCTGTAGGCCTGGGTTCAAGGGTTAGCTCTGATGTTGGGATGTTCTTGGGTGCCACAGAAACCTCTGATGCTGTCTGGCTTAAATAAAAGGGAAAATTTATTATTTTTCATAACCAGAAGTAGGGTTAGCTCCAGGCCCTGTATAATCAGTGGCTCAGTGATGTCATTAAGGACTTGGGGTTCTTTCTGTCTCCCCATTACTGCCATCCTCAGTGTTGGTTTCATCCTAATAGCAATGCTGTTGGTTCTTCCTCATAGTTCTGAGTTGATTTCCACAAAGGCTGCCAGTGACAATCAGAGCTGCAGGCTTCCCTTGCAAAAATAAGCAGCAGGCAGAAACCTCTCCCAAATGTGGACTATAAATCCATTGTTTCAGTCTGATCAACCCAGCTTAGGCCTCCAGCCTACCACTCCTGGACCAATAATGGTCACCATAGGAATGTTGTGCTGATGGGCTCAGACCTGCCCTATCCGATATAGAAGTTACTAGCCACATGTGGGTACTGAACACTTAAGATGTGGCTAGTCTGAATTAAGATATGTTGTAAGT
>NW_012147952.1:2858672-2862792 GCF_000956105.1 Propithecus coquereli
TCCCAGAATGCTAGGATTACATGCGTGAGCCACCATGCCCGGCCTAGACTGGGGTTTTAATGTAGCTGAAGCTGAGGGCTCGAGAGAAAGAAGACTGGGTTATACCTCTAAAGGCTTTACACCACCAGTGGGAATTGCTTGAGGCCAGGAGTTTGAGACTAGCCTGGGTGATACAGCAAGACCCTGTCTTTAAAAAAATAAAAATTATAATTATACCCAGACCACAGAAGAAAATCTGTCTTTATTCTGGGATGGCTGATGGGGACATTTATTAGAGGTATGGGCAGCACTAAAACACAGCATTGAATACTTTAGCAGAAAAAGTTTAATTAAGCCAGGTCGCATCTCTCCTATTGCCCTTAGGAAGCCTTCACAGGTCAAGTCAGGACAAATGAGTGCTTGGGATCATGAACTCTAGTAGTAGACTGCCTGGGCTCTAAACTCACCTGTGCAATTTATTAGTTTTGAGATTTTGGGCAATTTATTTAACCTCTTTTTTGCCTCAGTTTCCCCATCTATAAAATGGGAATGATAACAATAATACCTACTTCGTAGGGTTGTCATGAGGACTAAATTAGTTAATATCTATAAGGTTTTTAGAACACACAGTGTCTGTACATATACTTTGTGCTATAAGAGCTTGCTAAAAAAATTGGTCTCCTATTGCTGACTACACATAGCTAGACAGCTAGGAAGCCACAGTCGGAAAAAAAATCTACTTTTTCAAAATCTGTATTTATACATAAGTAGTAACTATATGGATATAAAGATAGTGCACAGAGAGAATCCTGTGGGAAGAAACACCGTTGTTAGGCTAGCCTGGCACAGTGAGGCTAGTTCTACGTCCCCTGCAGCACTTGCTAACCCTGCCTTGCTGATGTTGACAGAAATTGTTGCATGCATTTACAAATAAATCTCCAGGTATTTAGCAAAAGTGGAGCAAAATACACTAACTAGGTCTAAGTATTCTTAACAGGTAGAATATTTTTCAAAAATGCAGTGTTGAATTGGGCTTTCTTTTCTTTTTAAATTGCTTCTCCTCCTGCCACCCTCTCTCCCTCCTTCCCTTTTACTGGGAGAATGTAAGGAGTAAAAAATGTTTTCTGAATTTAGATAAATTGCTCAAGTTTCCCAGGGTAACTGTATATACTAGTACCCTACTATGCCTGGAACAGATTTTCTTCTGTGGTCCGGGTGTAATCATTATTATTATTATTTTTTTAGAGACAGGGTCTTGCTATGTCACCCAGGCTGGTTTCCAACACCTGGCTTCAAGCAGTCCTCCTGTCTCATGCTCCTGAATATCAGGGACTACAGGCTCAGTGGCCCCAGACTACTGGGTATAATTATTATAATAATAGCATCCTTTTTCCTCTCGTAAGTCTAGGTTTGGATGGCAAACCACATGGTCATCTCATCTACAGGAAAAAGAGACAGGCAAAGATGGACTTGTGTGTATTAGTGTATCAGGAATTGGGCGCGTTAGTGTACGGCTGTTAGTGTATCCCTGGGGCCTGGAATGTGAGTCAAGGCAGATTTAGAGGGACAACTTGTGAATTTGGATGGCATCCTGGGCTGAAGGGCCGGCGGAAGCTGTACTGGGCAGGGCGGAGGGTGGCCGAGCCAGGAGGGGCGAGGGACGCCGGCCAGCACGGGTTTGAGAGCGAGCGATGCCTCCCTTCCTTCCCCAGCAAAGCACGAGCTCCGGGAGCTGGGCCTGGGTGCAACCCACAGAGCTGCGTGTGGCTGCGCTGGGAGCCGCCCCAGGAAACTGCCCGGGCCTGAGGCCCTGGGGACACTGGTGGGGCCTCCTGGAGATTTTCAGAGCTGGTCTGCCCCTGCCTGGACGTCTTTTCATCCCACGCACCAGCAAACACACCAACAACAAAAATCCAGGGCACTCAACACATTCTACTGATTTTCTAATGTTGGCTGCAGCCGCTGTATTCCTCGAGAGTAACCGAGTCCCACACAAGAAACCCCAAGCTCAACAGATTCAGATTTAGATGAATTTTCAGAAGCGATCTCCTAACCACCAGGCTTGGGGCCAGCTTCTTCCCCGAATCCCTGTTCCTGCCAGAAAGCGCAAATTCGTATCCTGCGAGGCCCAGCTGGCTGCCTCCAACCATAGCAAAGCCCTTCGCCCCCGGCCTGGAAGCAAAGGCTTGCGAGGTGGAGCCTCGTGCTTTCTTTTCAGGATAGTTTTGTGGTGAGTTAAGATGTGTGTAGGGACCTATCCAGCTCCCCAACCCGGACGGGGCATGAATCGATCTGCGGTCTCCATCTGCTGTTTGCTGCCCGGGGTGACCCTGGCCTCTGGGAATGAGGCCCCCGACCTTTGCTTTTAGGTCCCACAGCTCCTGCGGGTTGTACCAAATTATCATAATTATGTTGCAACCTTAGAGGCTAAAAAGCAAGAAACGAGAGTTAAGAAAGTCACTTTTCGCTTAGCGTCCCCGCTGCCCCCAGCGGCCGGAGCCCCCGGCGCGGGCGGGTGTGGACGCGGCTTCCGAGGCCCCGCTGTGACTTTCCATTGTTCGCTAGGTCAGCGCCCGCCGCCCGGCCCGGGCTGAGTCACTCTAAATTCCTTTCTTTGTGTTTTCTCTCTGCGATCGCGCGGAGATGGTTTCTCTAATAAGTCATCTTCTTTCCTTAAACCAAAAGAATCTAGTCTTCGATAGTTGTGATTCACGAGTCAGCTAAAATATGAGTCAAACTCAAGTTTCCTGAGAGCTATAAATATTTGCTCTACCCCACCCTGCTGGGAAAAGTCCACAGTTAATGTTTCGCCACCAAGTGGCTCAAATCAGGAGGATTTCTTCGGTGTCCAGGGTAAAATGATCTGCACCCTGAGTGGTTTTTAGGGCAACGAAACTGCAGGGTATCCCGTGCTTCTGAAGAAAGAGGAAGGGGACTGGGGGTGTGCACGCGAGTGCTTGCTTTAAAAATCAGTTCTTTAGAAAGCATTTTAGACACATAAAATCCATAAGGTGAAAATTATGGACATTTTCACTGGGATAAGGCAGTGGAGAAAGTAGCAGAACTGAATGACATACTCCAGGGATGTCAGGTTTTTTTTTTTTTTTTGGCAAGTAAATATGGGTCATTTGGCATGGCCTGTGGGCTGACATGAATATCAACAAGGGCTACTTTGTGGGCCACTTTGTAGGCCACAGAAGCCACATTACTGCCCAGCCTACAGTGTAAAGTTTGAGGGTGATAAGGTGGAGGGTGGGGGGCACTCCAGCCTGGCCCTCCAGTGTCAGAAACCCAGGGTTTGGGGTTCCAGAGTTGGAGGAACAGTTCTGGGCTTGACCCTGAGTTTTTGTAATTTTTAAAAAATAATGTGTTTTTTCCTACCCAAAGCAATCTACAGATTCAATACAATCCTATCAAAATACCAATGACATTCTTCACAGAAATGGAAAAAAAAAATCCTACAATTTATACGGAGCCACAAAGACCCAAATAACCGAAGAATCCTGAGCAAAAAGAACAAAGCTGGAGGCATCACACTACCTGACTTCAAAATATACTACAGAGTGATAGTAACCAAAACAGACGCATAGACCAATGGAACAGAATAGAGAACCCAGAAATAAATGAGCATATTTACAGCCAACTGATTTTCAACAAAGATGCCAAGAACATACATTGGACAAAGGACACCCTAATGCTGGGAAAACTGGATAGATATATGCAGAAGAATGAAACTAGACTTCTATCTCCCACCATATACAAAAATTAATTCAAAATATATTACAGATATAAATGTAAGACCTGAAACTATAAAACTGCTAGAATAAAACATAAGGGAAATACTTCAAGACATTTGTCCAAGCAAAGATTTTACTGGTAAGACTACAAAAGCACAGGCAACAAAAACAAAAATAGACAAATGGGACTATATCAAACTAAAAAGCTTCTACACAGAAAAAGAAACAATCAACAGAGTGAAGAGGCAACCTGTAGATTGGGAGAAAAATATTTGGAAAGTATTCATCTGACAAGGGACTAATATCTAGAATATACAAGGAACTCAAACAACTCAATAGCAAAAAACCCCATTAAAAAGTGGGCAAAGGGCCTGGCGCGGTGGCTCACGCCTGTAATCCTAGCA
>NW_012147952.1:2862842-2863514 GCF_000956105.1 Propithecus coquereli
GCCTCAAACTCCTGGGCTCATGTCATCCTCCTGCCTCAGCCTCCTGAATAGCTGGGACCACAGGTATGCACTACCATACCTGGCCTAGTTTTACTTTTTTAATATGGCTACTAGAAAATTTAAAGCGACATATGTGACTTGCTTTCTATTTCTATTGGGTAGCACTGGCTCAGACAAATCAGGGTCTACTTGCCCAAATGGAGAGGAACAGATTCCTGAACAAAAATCACATGTTTTTTTTTTCTTTTTTTTTTTAAGGAGGAAATCTTCTCTTTTTGAAATAATCAATGCATCATACTTCTTTACAGATATTTAACAGAGAGGATGGATGAAGGGCAAACAATGAGAGGCTATACATTCGCTGAGAACTACTTATGTAAAAATGTGCTGTGCTAAGTGTTGTGGGGAAAAGAAATTGCTGACTGAGTAGAGGAGATAAGATATGTAGGCATGTGAGTGGTGTGGATAAAGGCTGTAGGATTTCAGACTTTGGAGAGATTCTGTCTTGTGTGACAATGGAATGCCAGTTTGATCTGGGCCTTGAAGGTAGATGGGGTTTCAATAAAAGAAGTCGGTGCAGAGGGATGGGTTGGTAGGCACTCCAGGAGGAGGGAAAAGCACAGAAAAAGTGCTGAGGCAGGACAGTATAGACTGGGGTTTTATTTTATCTAT
>NW_012147952.1:2873094-2879369 GCF_000956105.1 Propithecus coquereli
TGAGCGAGGCTGATGCCATGGCACTCTAGTCAGGGCAACATAGTGAGACTCTGTCTCAAAAAAAAAAAAAAGTGGGCAAAGGAGCTGAATAGACATTTCTCAAAAGAAGACATACAAATGGACAAGTATATGAAAAAATGCTCAACATCTCTAATCATCGGCAAAATGCAAATTTAAAGCACCATGATATCTCTCTCACTTCAGTCAGAATGGCTATTAGGCTACTATCAAAAAGACAAAAAATAGCAAATGATGGTGAATATGTGGAGAAAAGGGAACTCTTACACACTGTTGGTGGAAATGTAAATTAGTACAGTCATTATGGAAAACAGTATGGAGGTTTCACAAAAACCTAAAACTGGAACTACCATATGATCCAGCAATCCTCTTACTAGGTATTTATCCAAAGGAAAGGAAATCAGTATATCAGAGATATCTGCACCCCCATGTTTATTGCAGCACTATTCACAATAGCCAAGATAAGGAATCATCCTAAATTTCCATGAACAAATGGATGGATAAAGAAAATGTGGTTTACATACACAGTGGAATACTATTTAACCACACACAAAGAAATGAAATCCTTTTATTCACAGAGACATGGCTGAAACTGGAGGACATTATGTTAAGTGAAATAAGTTAGGCACAGAAAGACAAATACTGCATGTTCTCACTCATACGTGGAAGCTAAAAAAAAAATTGAGCTTATGGAAGTAGATAGTAGAATTATGGTTATTACAGACTGGGAAAGTTAGAAGGGAAAAGAGGATAGGGAAAGGTCAGTTAAAGGACATAAAATTATAGTTAGATAGGAGGAATTAGTTCTAGTGTCCTATAGCACTGTAGGGTGAATATAGTTAATAATTTGTTGTGTATGTTCAAAAATCTAGAAAAGAGAATATACCCAACACAAAGAAATGATAAATGTTTGAGGTGATGGATATACTAATTACCCTGATTTGATCATTACACGTTGTATACATATAAGGAAATATCACTCTGTACCTCATAAATACAATTATTACATGTCAACTAAAAATAAAAGGAATTTTTTTATTTTTGAAATTTAAAATAAAAAAGCACAAAGGAGAAAAAATTTAAATTACTTATTATCCCACTATCCAGAAACAATCACTGTTAACATTTTGGTGTATGTGTTCACATTTTTTTTTTTGAGACAAAGTCTCACTCTCTTGCCTGGGCTAGAGTGCCGTGGTGTCAGCCTAGCTCACAGCAACCTCCAACTCCCGGGCTCAGGTGATCCTCCTGCCTCAGCCTCCACAGTAGCTGGGACTACAGGTATGCGCCACCATGCCTGGCTAATTTTTTTTTCGATATATATTTTTAGTTGTTCAGCTAATTTCCTCCTATTTTTAGTAGAGACAGGGTCTCACTCTTGCTCAGGCTGGTCTCGAACTCCTGACCTCAAGCGATCCTCCTGCCTCGGCCTCCCAGAGTGCTAGGATTATGCCCCGCCCACAGTTTTTTTTGTTTTTTTTTTAATGCATATTTTATTAAGCTAAAAGGAATCACTATACTCAAGAGAATTGAAAACATGCCCACACAAAACACCTGTATGTGAATGTTCATAGCAGCATTATTCACAACTCCCAAAAAATAGAGACAAGCCAAATATGTCCATCAACTGATGAACGGATAAACAAAAATGGTGTATCTATTCAGTGGAATATTATTTGACAATAAAAAGGAATGAAGTACTAATATATGCTACAACAGATGAACCTGGAAAATATGCTAAGAGAAAAAAGCTAGTCACAACAGAGTATATATTGATTCTATTGATATGAAATGTCCAGAATAAGCATATCTATAGAGACAGAAAGACCAGTGGTTGGCAGGGGCTGGGGAGACAGAGGATATGAGGAGTGACTGCTAATGGATATAGGGTTTCTTTTTAGGGTGATGAAATGTTTCGGAATTAGATAGTTGGTAGCCACACAACTCTGAATATACTAAAAATCACTGAGTTGTACTTTTTTTTTTTTAGAGACAGGGTCTCACTATGTTGCCTAGGCTGGAGTGCAGTGGCTATTCACAGGTGCTATCATAGTGCACAATAGCTTCGAACACCTGGGCTCCAGCAAGCCTCCTGCCTCAGCTTCCCAAAGTGCTGGGATTACAGGTGTGAGCCATCGTGCCTGGCCTGTACATTTTTTTTAAAAGGTGAATTTTAGGCCGGGAACGGTGGTTCACGCCTATAATCCTAGCACTCTGGGAGGCCGAGGCAGGAGGATCGTTTGAGCTCAGGAGTTTGAGAACAACCTGAGCAAGAGCAAGACCCTGTCTCTACTAAAAAAAAAAAATAGTAAGAAATTAGCTAGACAACTAAAAAAAAAATATATATATATAAAAGAAATTAGCTGGGCATGGTGGCGCATGCCTGTAGTCCCAGCTACTTGGGAGGCTGAGGCAGTAGGATTGCTTGACCCCAGGAGTCTGAGGTTGCTGTGAGCTAGGCTAACGGCACTCTAGCCTGGGCAACAGGGTGAGATTCTGTCTCTAAAAAAAAAAAAATTAAAAGGTGACTCTTATGGTTTGTGAGTCATATGTCAATAAAGCCATCATAAAAACAAAACAAATGTAATCACAACATTACAAACAATTCCCCAATATTCCTAACAACTATTCTTCTGTAACATTTTAATGTTTTTAATTACCAAAGTCATCCACATTCCTTATAAACAAAATTAAACAATGCAGAAGAGTGAAAAGTAGAAACTAAATTATTTCTCCCCCTGTCCAACTTCAACACTTTCAGAGTACTCACCTAAAAATTATTTTTATCTCATATCATTCTGTTCATATAACCTTATGTTCAGTGCAAGACCACTGTTTTGTATTTAATTTCTCCCTTCATGCCTCATCTCTACACTCATTGTCCCTCCATGCATTGCCACCCACTCTAATGTATTTATCATATGTTCCAAATTATGCATTGATCCTTGAAAAAAATCACTTCGTTTGTATGGTTTTAAAAAAAATTTGGAAGTGGTATTGTGCTATATATGTCTTTTTACTCAACATTTTTGAGGTCTCTGTATGTTCTTGAATTATATTAATCCATAATAAACATCCACCACATTTAACTTATATTTCTCTGGTGATGGACACCTGCGTTGCCTCCAACTCTGTCACAGTAAACAGTGTGGTGTATATGCTTTCTTATGGACTTGAGTAAGAATCACTCTAGGACATATACCAGGTGTGAAGCATGTATACAGGGCTAAAGGACACATTCTTCCTATTTAATTTTTTTTTTTTTTCTGGGACAGAGTCTCACTGTGTTGCCTGGGCTAGAATGTCATGGCGTCAGCCTAGCTCACAGCAACCTCAGACTCTTGAGCTCAAGCGATCCTCCTGCCTCAGCCTCCCGAGTAGCTGGGACTAAAGGTATGCACTACCACGCCCCGCTAATTTTTTTTTTTCTATATTTAGTTGCCCAGGTAATTTTTTTTCTATTTTTAGTAGAGACAGGGTCTCCCTCTTGTTCAGGCTCAGGCTGGTCTTGAACTCCTGAGCTCAAGTGATCCTCCCAACTCGGCCTCCCATAGTGCTAGGATTACAGGCATGAGCCAACTCTCTGGCCTCTTCCTATTTAATTTAAATATAAACATTTTGCTTTCTTTCTTTCTTTCTTTCTTTCTTTCTTTCTTTCTTTCTTTCTTTCTTTCTTTCTTCCTTTCTTTCTTTTTTTGAGACAGAGCCTTACTCTGTTGCCCTGGGTAGAGTGCTTGTGGTGTCATCATAGCTCACTGCAACCTCAAAATCCTGGGCTCAAGGGATGCTCCTGCCTCAGCCTCTCAGAGTGCTAGGATTACAGGTGTGAGCCACCGCGTTCAGCCTTTTTTTCTTTCTTGAATGGATTTGCCAGTTTATATTTATCCCCCTCCTCTTGTGGGCAAGAATTTTCATCTTCCCATATCCTTCGCTATCAAATTTCTTTCTTTCTTTTTACTTATTTGAATTTTGGGAGGGGTGCACGATTCCTGGAGGTACTACAATAGCAGGTCAATGTTTGGAGTGGACAGGACAAGCTCCCATTCCAACTCCTGCTCCAAAAATCCACTTAATATATTGTCCTTGGATAGGCAACATGTCAAATATTAAACTGATAAGAACAGATACTATACTTGATCTTAGCCAAAAGGCTGAGAAGAAGTAGTAGCATCAAGCTTTCTAATTTAAAAATTTTTTTTTTTTTTTGGGACAGTGTCTCATTCTGTCACCTGGGGTGGAGTGCAGTGGTGTCATCATAGCTCACTGCAACCTCAAACTCCTGGGCTCAAGCAATCCTCCTTCCTCAGCCTCCTGAGTAGCTAGGACTATAAGTGTGTGCTACCACATCTGGCTTTTTCAAAAATTTTTTTTTATCTTTTGTAGAGATAGGGTCTCAATATGTTCCCCAGACTGGTCTCGAACTCCTGGCCTCAAGTGATCCTCCTGCCTTGGCCTCCCAATATGCTGGGATTATAGGCATGAGCCATTGACCCCAGGTTATTAGATAACTTTTTTCATCCTCCAACAAAATGTACAAACAGTTTCCATGTTTCTATCTCAGATTTTTCTCATTCTTTTTGATAGCTGGGTAGTATTCTCTCCTACAAGTGGACGATAACTTATTTAACAATTTCCTTATTGATGAAAAATTGACAATATTACAAAAATATTCAGGTGTTTGTTCAATATTTTTAGGATATATTACCATAGATAGAATTGCTCATTCAAAAAATATATATTCATTTTTTACTTACAAATTAAACTCCAAAAATAGGGTAATGATTTTATACACATCAACAGTGTACAGACATGATTTTTTTTTTTTTTTTTTTGAGACAGAGTCTGGCTGTGTTGCCCTGGCTAGAGTGCCGTGGCGTCAGCCTAGCTCACAGCAACCTTAAACTCCTGGGCTCAAGCGATCCTCCTGCCTCAGCTTCCCGAGTAGCTGGGACTACAGGCATGCGCCACCATGCTCGGCTAACTTTTTCTATATATATGTTTTTAGTTGTCCAGCTAATTTCTTTCTAGTTTTAGTAAGTCTCGCTCTTGCTCAGGCTGGTCTCGAACTCCTGACCTTGAGTGATCCACCCGGCTTGGCCTCCCAGAGTGCTAGGATTACAGGCCTGAGCCACCGCGCCCGGCCCAGACATGATTTTTAATGGAGAAAGTATAGCGTAGGAATAAAGAGATTTTGCTCTACCATCAGACAAACCTGGTTTGAATCTTGTCTTTGCTACTAGCTGTGCGACTGTTTCAGTTTCCTCATCTATAAAATGGCAATGCTGATATCACATGGTAGGGCTGTGCTGAGAATTAAATAAATGTTGAATGTAGATTCTCCTATAGTTCCTGGTACCAATTCTCTACTCTGGGAAATTTCCAAATATTGTTATTTATATTATAATACTAGATACTACTACACTGAATATTTTTTTAAATAGATTGAGTCTCGCCCTGGCTGGAGTGCAGTGGCTCAATCATAGCTTACTGCAGCCTCAAACTCCTGGGCTCAAGCAATCCTGCTTCAGCCTCCTGAGTGGCTGGGATTACAGGTGGGTACCACCACGCCTGGCTTACATTCAATTTTGAACACATCTCTTCACTATTTCCTCATCTCCTTTAGTTTTTATTCACTTGACAGTCTCGGATAATCCTGGCTGAATCCATTCCACCCTTCTCCTCTGTCCCAATCTCCTCAGACTCACAGTGGAAGAACTGGAACTCAGAGAAGACTTAAGACAGTGCACGCCAAGCCTGCCTTCACCTCTGGCCAGGCTAAACCTGGAGAGAAACTCATTACTGTCTCTCATCAGCCTCCATGTTACTGAATGGGTTAAAAAGCAAGGGCAGAAAGAAGGACTGGTGTCCAAGGTGGCAGCCCAGAAAGAACAGAGGTAATGTATATGAGTGTGATACAAATGCTGTTATCACCGCTTCTCTGTAGCTGGTGACGGAAAAAAAGAGAATCTTTAGGAATGTCCCAGGATAAACTTCCTACCACTACTGGTAGAACAAGTCAAAGCAGTACAGACATCTGAAATATCTTCTTAGTATTTAAAAAAGAAGTGCATTATAATAGATATTGTATGGGTGATTTATACAGCACAGATTTGAATTTCCCCTAACAAAATCCCATTCCTTCACACAAAACAGTTCTTTTTTTTTTTTTTTTTGAGACAGAGTCTCACTCTGTTGCCCATGCTCGAGTGCCGTGGCGTCGGCCTAGCTCACAGCAACGTCAAACTCCTGGGCTCAAG
>NW_012147952.1:2881163-2884160 GCF_000956105.1 Propithecus coquereli
AAAAAAAAAAAAAAAAAAATTTAAAATAAAAACTAAGAACATTTTGTTAGGGAGGACATCCTGCCCTCAAGAGGCTTGTGCTAACTGCAGTAGGGAGACAGACACAGACAGGTGTTCGTAAGTATTATCAAGGAGCCAGACTGAGCTCCAGGGAGGGGAAGCACTGTGAGATATGCATCCTTCTATCCTTATTGCCTAGTAAAGAGTAGATACTTAATATTTGTTGAACGTGTGAATGAAGAAATTATCTCTTCCATAACCGAGCATAAGTCTTTGAGTTTAAAATAAAGGAAAAAACCAAAATAAGTAAATAAGCAACACGGTGTTTTAGTGGGTCAAAGGAAAAGAGCACGTCTAGATCAGGGAGCGTGGAAGAAATCAGGGGCCATAAAGGAAGTCGGGTTGAAGAGTGACTTTTTAGGCCCAAGGAATGAAATGAATAAAGGCATGGAGAGGAAAAGGAAGATGGAGAGCAGGTATGGGAGAGTGGAGTAGCCAAACGTCACCGCAACAGGGCAGGGTGGGAGGTGAGGATGGGGAGGCTGGGCTGGGGTGGGCAGGGCTGCTGGGCAGGCAGAGGGAAGCCAGGGGCTCATATTGGGGAGCGCCCTGATCAGGGAGACGAGTTGTACTGGAACGGTTAGTCCAGCACTGCTGGGAAGCTGGGATGGAAGAGGATCAAGACTTAAGGCAGTGAGACCACTTACCTTTTCTATTCTAGGTGGAAACAATAGCTACAAGGCTGTCACCTAGGAGATGGTAGAGGGCTTAAAAAACAAATTCCAGAGACATGAAAAAACTGGAATGGAAAAGACAGGTGGTTGCTTAGACACGGGGTAGGGGGTGGGGTGGAAGACTAGGGAGGAGAAACAAAAAATGACTCCAGAGCCAAGCCAGCGTGACTGGGGAAACTTTTCACAGGAATAAGGAAGGTGGCAGGAACAGCCGTTTTGATTCAGAATGAGGGTGGGGAGTGAGGTTGAATTGCTTTTTTTTTTCTTTTTTGCGCCCCTCCCTACGAGGTTGGATTTTAAACAGTCTCAGGTGCAAAGAGGATAGCCAGTTGAGGACGTCCGGTAGGCAGTTGAAAACCTGATGATGATTATACAACAGCTTGAGCAACAGGTGCTTTGTTTTGTTTTTTATAATGATGTATTCATTTGAATAGGTTATACTGCCACATTTGACAATTAATTTGAAAATTAATTCTCCTTTCCACCCCTAATTGCTTATTTTATTTCTCCAGAGGTAACCACTTGTTTGCAGAAAAACCATCTCAAATTGTGGCTTATTCTCTCACTCAACAACAATCAACACGGAAGACTTGTGTGACCAAATGTGTGGGTTTCTTTCCCCACATATCGCGTAAGCAATTCTGCAGCAGACACCAGCTGGTGTCCAATTCAATTTTGACACTATCTACCTGGAGACAGCATCGGATGCCACAGGGTAAGGCCCACAAGAAGCCCCACCCCCTTCAGGCACTAGCTGTAAGTCTGAGCCTCCGGCACTTCTTACCCGCCAGCTTCAAGTTGGGGTTCACACAACCCCCTCTTTGGGTTTGATTAATTTGCTAGAGCAGCTCACAGAACTCAGAGAAACCCATTTACAGGTTTATTACAAAGGATATAGACGAAGAGATGCATAGGGTGGGGTCTGCAGGGAGGGGCACAGAGCTTCCATGCCCTCTCCGGGCACACCACCCTCTGGGAACCTCCACACGGTCAGCTATCCGGAAGCTCTCTGAACCCTGTCCTCTTGGGCTTTTTATGGAGACTTCATTGGATAGTCATGATTGACAACCAGGTAGAACTGTGATTGGATAAAAAGAGTATGATCTAACACTAATAGACCGAGTGGGGAAACCCAGCAAGGCCTGTCTGTTGAGATTCTTCTTGGTCTCTCTGTGCAGCATTCCTTCCTCCAGGGTATGGGGCAGGACCCCTTCTGAAACTGGGGTCTTATGACTTACAATTAAACAAGGGAGGTCAGAGAATTTCTTTATGGCCAGCTCTAATACAGAAAGGCAAGGGAAGATTCCTGCCTTGGGGAGAAAAAAGTAGGTGAAAGGAGGGCAGGAGACGGTCAGAGAGATTCTGTTTTCTGAAGCTTGCTTCTGAGGCCTAACGTGTCCCAACATTATAACAGGAGCCATGGGAGTTATAAGCCAGAAACCGTGGATGAAAACCAGTATGTATACATATATTAATATATAATATCACACTACTGTTTCCAGTTTCCTGAGTATTATCCTACGGATATACTGTATATAAATGTTTTAATAAAAAAGAAAATAAAAAAATGTTTTATGTCTCCAGGAGACTTTTGTATTTTTGTTGATAGGCTAAAGAAGACTTCCATATCTCTGAGATAGAAGGAAAAGAACAAGAAGAGAGAGAGATTGAAGAGGAATTGCTGAAGCAAGTTCTGAGAGGAGACAGGAGGGGACAGAATCAGTGATGTTGGTGTATTTTAGCAAGAAGAGTGGTCCCTATTCAGAGGTAGGAAGGGGAGGTTGATGGCAAAAGAGATTTCTGATGTTTCATCACTTACATGGCCCAAGTCTCTGGTGATGGCAGAGATGCATGTTGAACTAGATGCAAAAGAGATTTTTTTGTATCCTTGAGGAGGATGCAAAAGAGATGTAAAATAGTTACTGTGGACACTAAAAAATAACACAGAACTGTCAGATGCAAATATCAATCTGAAAAGGTTTATTTTGATGATTTATAAAAGAAATGTCACCATAGCAACTTAAAGCTATTTACAAATTTAAAAATAAATTTACATAACTGTATTTACATCATATTACATTAAACAGTTTTAGTTAAAATGTTTCAGGTAGTGTTGAACAAACAAAATAAAACAGAAACCAAGTTTTAAATCACACAGATGCTCCCAGCATGCTCAACAAGCACTGGAAGATGGTCCAGGAAAAAACTGGAAAAATAATGGGAACCAGCAGTAAAGATGATTACACCCTGGTCCTGGGTGATG
>NW_012147952.1:2884210-2885654 GCF_000956105.1 Propithecus coquereli
CTAATTTCCTTCTATTTTTGATAGAGACGGGGGTCTCGCTCTTGCTCAGGCTGGTCTCAAATTCCTGACCTCAAGCGATCCTCCCACCTTAGCCTCCCAGAGTGCTAGGATTACAGGCGTGAGCCACTGCACCCGGCCACAAAACAGTTCTTGAGCATTAAAAAGACCACAGTCTATCCTATCCAGATCGTTTTCAATCTCAACTAAACTTTCTGGGGAAAGTTCAAGTTTTGGACTGTGGAGTGAAAGTTACAAAGTACTTAAAACAAGGGGCTATTTGTGACGCTCTAAAGGAAGACTGAGATCAATGTGTACACTTGATCCTGAGAGGTGATGACACTGTTGGAACTGTTAGTGTATTTCCATAGTTTCTGACAATGAGAGTGCTTTCAGGAAAAGATTTAATACAATATATATGTATATTCTCCCCTCCACCAGAAAGTCTAGACTATTATGGCACGAAGATGTGTGTGAGGGAAACGGATAGTTTACATACTTTTTCAGCTCCGTTGTGCAATGATGGCTTCTCACTTACAAGCACAGGACCGGCAATGACGTGGACTTCTAACTTTCCTCCTCCCCCAAGATCAAGATAAAGTGAAAGTACACGGGCACTTGGAAAATTACTAGTGTTCTTCCTCATCAAGGCACAGGAGAGAAGTGGGCAGATTAGATTCATTACATTTCATTTCTTTTCAATATTGTTTGTGCTCACAGCTTTCCATTGCAAAACTCCTAGAAGGAATTTTCTGTTTTATCCTTTTAGAGTAAAGACTTTTATAGTTGGTTTTTCTGGTTATGGTTGCTCTAAAAGGCAGACATGTGAAAAAACTTTGTGATCCATCTTAATTTACATTTCTATGAGAAAGATCACTTATTCTTTAACTGAAATTAGATGTTTACCCCATGTTTATTTATTCATTGGAGGCAGTAACATGCTTTTACTGAAAGGAACTGGGCTGTTTCTTATAGTGTTCTTCCTGCCTTCAAATTTAAGTATGACATCAATATTTTTCTATTTGGGGGAATTTTATTTCGGACAGTTATGTGCTGCCCTCAGAGGGGAGATTAGATAATTTACTTTGCAACAGGCTGTAAATTGAAACATCTCTAGTTCTGATTTCTTGAATAGGAAACAAAGGCTGAAGCAAGAAAGACATTACAATGGTTGATACAAACTGCTGATTTCAGCGTTTGTCTCAGTTTCTTTCATACACCTGATTCTCAAGGACAGTTGGCATGCTTATTCCCTCTGGATTTGATTATTGGGTGGATAATGATGTTTTGCATGAAAGGTTTCAAAGGCTGGAACTTATGAAAAAAAGAAAAAGGTTTGATAAATAAGAATGTGAGGCCGGGCGCGGTGGCTCACGCCTGTAATCCTAGCACTCTGGGAGGCTGAGGCGGGCGGATTGTTTGAGCTCAGGAGTTCGAGACCAGCCTG